>NC_140021.1:3105550-3124182 GCF_964263955.1 Coregonus lavaretus
GACTTCTGGCCCACACCGTTTTGCACAGACTCACCTATTAGTCCATATTCACTGTTTGTTGGGGATGTGATGAACATACTGTACACCACAGCGATCTGACCTGATGTAAATACACCAGTTGGCCACAAGAGGGCAATGCTATCCATGGAACTATAACAGTGTACAGTACAATGTTGTTGATCCATCCTCAGTATTCTATCACAGCCATTAACCTCTGTGACTGTTTTAAAAGTCACCATTGGCCTCATGGTGAATCCACTTTAATGTGTGTCCTAAGAAAAAAAAACGTATTGATCCAAAGAATCATATTGTGAATCCGCCTCTACATTTAACATTGATAATGGAGATGTGTGCAAGTTCACAAAAGTAAGGCAAATAGCCTCAGAGTCTCTCTCTAATGTAATGCAGCCTAATCTTCTCTACACAACGGTGTCACATCCCTTACTCTGTCACACCTCTCTCTCCTTTCCTCTTCACGTTATTTTCTCGTCAAGTCTCTGGCCTCAGCTCAAAGACACTGTCATCACTAATCCCCTGATGAGCCATCAGTTACCTGACAGTCTTTCATCAGTTACTATGAACTCTGTCACATACTGAATGACTTGATCATGATGACAGAAAGTATAGAATGACCATGCTTGATGGCAGACCGACTGGGGATGGCAGACGGACTGGGGATGGCAGACCGACTGCGGATTCATTCAATGATGAGGAATCAAGAATATAAATATTCAACACTGATGTGTTTCTCAAAAGAAGAGTGCTTTGCTTCTACTTCTAAACTCCATCTCCAATTCAGAGCCTAATGAAACATCATCATCATCATCCATCAATCTCCATCTTGAAATCCCGGAGCTCAGCGCTGCCCCTTGACCCCCGCATAGGAAGGAAAGGAATGTCTCACTTAATCTGTTTTCTATCACGTTTCAGGAGAAGACCCAGATGCAGACAGTGTCAAAGTAACAAAAGTTTATTACAAAAACAGGGGGAAACAGGAGACAAAGGGCTGTGAGACATGGCTTTGATCCTAGACACATGAAAAGTGTGATGTATACGGAGGGTACGGGCAACAGAAGACGAACAGCAGAGAGGCTACTGATCTTGGAGATGGGGAAAGGGCCGATAAACTAGGGGGAAAGTTTGCGGGACTCCACCCGGAGGGGCAGATCTCGGGTGGACAGCCATACCTTCTGCCCGAGACGATACCGGGGAGCCGGGGTCCGGTGGCAATCCGCTTGTCGTCAATGCCTGGAGGTGGTCTTGAGAAGAGCCGACCGGGCTCTCCTCCAGGTACGACAACAGCGGCGGACAAACATCTGGGCCGAGGGTATGCCGACCACTTTCTCTTTCTCCGGGAAGATCGGAGGCTGATAACCCAGGGAACACTCAAAGGGCAAAAGACCTGTGGCAGAGCAGGGAAGGGTGTTGCAGGCATATTCAACCCACGCTAGTTGCTGGCTCCAGGTGGTGGGGTTGGCAGAGACCAGGCAGCGCAGAGTCATCTCCAGGTCTTGGTTAGCTCGCTCCGACTGGCTGTTGGACTGAGGGTGGAAACAGGCTGGCCGATGACCCAATGAGTGTGCAGAATGCCTTCCAGAACCGAGACGAGAACTGAGGACCCGGTTGGAGACCATGTCCACTGGGAGTCCATGGATCCGGAAGACGTGCTGCACCATGAGCTGGACCGTTTCTTCGGGGGAGGGTTTTTTGGGGAGAGGAATTAAGTGGGCAGCTTTGGAAAACTGGTCCACAACTGTCAGGATGGCGGTGTTGCCATCAAACAGGGGAAGACCGTGACAAAGTCCAGGGAAATGTGAGACCAGGGACGGTGAGGAACAGGCAGAGGTTGGAGGAGACCAGCCGGAACTTGCAGAGGAGTCTTGTTCTGCGCACAGATCGTGCAGGCGGCGACAAACGCGGAGATGTCAGGAACCATGGTAGGCCACCAAAAGCGTTGTCACACAAAGGCCAGGGTCCGACAGGAGCCCGGGTTGCAGGCAAGCCTGGAGGAGTGGGCCCACTCCAGGACCGAGGAGCAGACAGCGTCAGGAACAAACATTCGGTTATCTGGGCCCCCCACCAGGGTTCAGCTGGGAACGCTGCACCTCCCGGATCTGCTTCCCTATTCCCCAACTGATTGCCGTAGCCAAGGACGAGATGGGAAGGATGGTCTCGGATTCTAGGGGTGTAGTCGCGGGGCTATAGCGGCATGACAGTGCATCTGGCTTGACATTCTTGGATCCCGGTCAGTATGAGAAGGAGAAGTTGAACTGGGTGAAAAGCAGGGCCCACCTAGCTTGCCTGGAATTAAGACGCTTGGCGGTGAGGAGATATTCCAAGTTCTTGTGGTCGGTCCACACAAAGAACGGATGTTCTGCCCCTCCAGCCAGTGCCTCCAATCCTCCAACGCCATCTTCACCGCGAGAATTCCTCTCCGTGGTGTTGAGGCGATGGGAGAAGAAGGCGCAGGGATGTAACTTGAGGTCCAGGGCTGAACGCTGGGACAGGACAGCCCCCTCTCCGACATCCAAAGCATCGGCCTCCATCACGAACTGGCAGCATGGGTCAGGATGAACCAAGAGGGGAGCAGTGGTGAAATTGTGTTTGAGGTCCCAGAACACCCGATCAGCAGCTGGGGACCATGTGAACGGAACCTTGGGAGAGGTGAGTGCAGACAGGGGGGAAGCCAGGGTGCTGTAAACCCAGATAAAGCGGCGATAAAAGTTGGCGAACCCCAGGAAACGTTGCAGCTGCACTCTGGACATAGGCTGGGGCCAATCCACCACTGCTCTCACCTTCCCGGGATCCATCTGTACACTCCCTGCGATGATATAGCCCAGGAAGGGGATGGTGGAGCGATGGAATTCGCTTTTCTCCGCTTTCACAAAAAGCTGGTTCTCCAGGAGGCGTTGGAGGAACTGTCGGACGTAAAGCACGTGTTCTTGGGTGGAGTGGGAGAAGACGAGGATGTCATCGATGTAGACGAAGACGAACCGGTTCAACATGTCGCGGAGAACATCATTAACCAGGGCCTGGAACACAGCTTGAGCATTAGTAAAGCCAAACGGCATGACCAGATACTCGTAGTGACCACTGGCTGTGTTGAAGGTAGTCTTCCACTCGTCCCCCTCCTGTATTTGCACCAGGTGGTAGGTGTTCCGTAGGTCCAGCTTGGAGAACACGTTGGCCCCCTGGAGCGGCTCGAAGGCCGAGGAGAGGAGTGGTAGCGGGTAGCGGTTCTTCACCATGATGCAGGGTTTTGTCCTTCTTTTCCACACAGAAGAACCCTGCGCCGGCGGGGGAGGCAGAAGGACGGATGAACCCGGCGGCTAGGTAGTCCTCAATGTAGGTCTCCATAGCCTTGGTCTCCGGACCCGACAGCATATACAGTCATCCCCAGGGCAGAGTGGTGCCTGCGAGAAGGTCGATTCCACAGTCGTAGGGTGTGGCGGAAGCAAAGTGGCCCGGGCCTTACTGAACACATCCCGGAGGTCCTGGTACTCCACGAGAATGGTGGAGAGGTCCGAGGCAACTTCCGAGCCACCAGGAAGACGTCCCGGGGCAGGCTGCGCTGACTTCAGGCAATGAGCGTGGCAGAACAAGCTCCAGCCCATGATGGCACCAGTAGACCAGTCAATAAACGGGAACCTGAGGAGACTTAATTAGCAGGATTTGGATCGTCTTGCTGTGGTTCCCTGATACTGGTAGGTTGATGGGGGTGGTATTGTGGGTGACCCGGCCTATAGAGAGCCCGTCCAGCACTCTAACGTCCATGGGAATGGAGAGGGGCTGAGTGGAGACACCCAGCTCGGACGCCAGGGTAGCATCCATAAAGCTCTCATCGGCCCCAGAGTCGATGAGTACCCGGAGAGATTTCGACTGGTTCCCCCACAGCAAGATGGCATGAAAGGGGGTGCGAGACAGGGGAGAGGAAACGTTATTCATATGGCCCACCAGAATACTTGCTCCTACCGGTGAGCCTGGTTTTTTAGTGGACAGGTGGACACAAATACAGGCAACTCTTCGAATCGGCAGACTTCGGAGACTCTCGGGGGAACTCGGGTAGCCTCGAGTTCTCCCGGCAACGGAGCCCTTGGAGACTTCCAGGATGCCTCGGAGGCGAGGTGGAATCCTTCCTCTCCTTCCTTCATTCCTGTAGTCGCCCATCGATCCGAATGGTCAAGGCGATGAGTGAGTCGAGATCCGTCGGTAGTTCCCAGGCTGCAAGCTCGTCCTTTACTTCCTCCGATATTCCGTGCAGGAACGTGTCGAACAGGGTTCCAGGCACACTCAGCTGCCAAAGTGCGGAAATACACTGCATAGTCTGCCACACTGCAGGATTCTTGCCGAAGCTAGAGTAACTTCCGGGCAGCCTCACTCCCGGACAATGGAGCATCGAAAACCTTATTTACCTCCTGCATGAACTCCTCCAGACTGAAGCATACGGCCGACTGTTGTTCCCAGACTGCCGTAGCCCAGGCGAGAGCCCTCCCAGACATCAGCGTGATGAGGTACGCTATCTTAGAGCGGTCCGAGGGGAAGGAGGAGGGCTGCAGCTCGATGATGAGCGAACACTGAGCAAGAAATTCCCGACAGGTTCCCGACTCTCCAGTGAAGCGTTCCGGGGGAGGTAAGCGGGGTGCTTGGGAAACCGGGGTGGCCACGCTGCTAAAAGCCGGGTTACTGAGGGGCTGGGAGGTTAACGTCGTGTTAGGCTGCCTAACAGACAACCTGCGGAATTGCTCCAGCAATGTGTTAAACGCTCGGTCATGGCGTTCAGCCAAGGTCTGGAACCCTTCCATGAGACCACGAAGCAACTCCTTGTGCCTTCCAATGGTGGCTCCTTGGGAGTAGAGATGGGCATTTCCTTTTGGGACAGGGGAAGAGGGGTTGGTGAGGGTTACCTTGGGGCGGCCTAATCCATGTTTATAGTTCTCTAATCCCCTCTCATCCCTTGTAAACTTTCCTAAAATGTTCCTGGGATGATCCGCTTCGTACTCTTACAGATGTGGGACCCGATCAGGGAGGTTTTCCAATGCCTTACAAAGAAGGGCACTGATTGGTAGATCAACAAAAAAGCAGACACTGAATATCCCTTTGAGCATGGTGTATGAATACACCCAGTCAATACAAAGATTCCTCTCCTAACTCAGTTGCCAGAGAGAAAGGAAACTGCTTAGGGATTTCAACATGAGGCCAATTGTGACTTTAAAACAGTAACAGAGTTCAAAGGCTGTGATAGGAAGGAAGCCTGTACAGAATAAAAACTATTCCAAAACATGCATCCTGTTTGCAGTAAGGCACTAAAGTAATACTGCAGAAAATGTTGCAAAGGAATTCACTTTTTGTCTTGAATACAAAAAGTTATGTTTGGGGCAAATCCAACACAACACTTAATGAATACTTATCTAATCAAGATATACTAGTATTTTATTTGTATTTTATATATTTTGTATGAAAATAAAAACATCCTCCACTTTGACATTAGAGAGTATTTTGTGTAGATTGTTGACAAAAAAAATGACAATTTAATCAATGATAAACCCACTTTGTAACACAACAGAATGTGGAAAAAGTCAAGGGGTGTGAATACTTTCTGAAGGCACTGTACACATGTATGTTTCCACCCCCAAATGTTCTACTGTTTATGAAGCGACTTGAGTTATACAGGGGATTCACAATGCAGGCTGCATCTTAGAGTGGATTTTTAAATATTTTTTAAGTAGGATGGAAAAAATGAGAAAGCGTAATGAATTGATGTCAAATCCTCTTCCCGTTGATTTTTAATCCTGTGTGTGTGTGTGTGTGTTTTCCTGAGTGTATCCTATGTGTGTGTGTGTGTGTGTGTGGGATTTGATTGTATGTTTGGGGTGGGTACAGTGTGTGTGTGCATGTGTGGTCAAGCACATGTGCATTTAGTCAGAGAGAGAAGTGTTTCTGCCACTAGGATTGCCGTATGATTTCTATCAGAGCATCATTCAACAACGAGTGCTGAGCGATTAACCAACTATTTGGTTATTTTTCGGGTTCTAAAAACAACTAATTGACTGACATCAGTTCAATTATTTGAATTCCATTTCGTTCTTATTTTTTTCTGTGAGCTCAATACACAGTTTCTCTAGAGATAAATCAAAACAAGCCCGAACTGTGCAACGTTGTAAGGAGTTGCAGTTTCCAACAGGCCAATATTCTACATAGTTTAGCACAGAAAATGTGGTAATTAAATATAATGACCATAATCCATTGCGTGCCTACTTGTCCGGTCTGTGTGGGGCAGACAGTGAGAAGAGAGCAGAACACATGATAGAGAGGGATAGAGAGCAGTTGCTTCCCGAGGTATCTCTACTTGAAAATACATGATCTAAGTGATTGATATTTGATATTCAGCAGTCATAAAAGTATGCCTTATTTACTTTGAAGAACTACTAAAAGAGTGATTTAGTCAAACGGCATAGGCAGCAGCTCTATAGAGATGAGATGATGACTTGGAATGAAATAATAAAGTCATCAAATAAAACAAATGTAATACACACAACTGAAAAAAATTATTAAAGTAAAGTAATGTGAATAAATTATGGTTAATAAGTGATTAGCAGTAATGGGCAGTCACTACCATCATGGGACTTTTATGAATAGTTTTATTCTGTGTTGTAACAGCATTCTTCCCACATAATGCATAGTGCATTTAATGTCTAATATTTTTTATAAAAACCAAAAACCGTGATTATTTTTCAAATAATCGAACTGAAACCAAACTGACCTCAAAAAACACTAATCGCTCAGAACTACCAACAACAGAACAGCGTACTACATCTGTACTGTATGGGCCAGGAAAATAGGAGGACTGTTTTGAGCAATCTAGATTACTTTGAACTTTCATAATAGATTAATGGAATACGAAGTACACTTTCCCACCTTATATCAAGTGGTGCTAAGACAATGGAGGGAGCTACAGGACATTGTAGTGAGTAGTTACGGTACATAAGCAGTTACACAAAGTCCAACATCACCATCTACACAACCTCCACAGACCTGGGCAGGTTTATATGTTGATGTGTTACAAAATCTGTCACTCAATGATGGGTCAACTTTGTGATCATATTACCTTATATGGGAATACACATGCATGAGGGAGGACAAAAGTATGAATTAACTGTCTGTCTAATGTACATCGGATTGTTAAGAGCACAGGTGCACACTGCACACATATACGCACGCACGCACGCGCACACACACACACACACACACACACACACACACACACACACACACACACACACACACACACACACACACATACACATACACATACACACACACACACACACATCAAGGGTGAGAGCCAGATGGTGGGTGTGAAGGGACCTGTAATCCTCATACGGTTTTCCCTGTTTTTTTTTCCGTCTGGGGATTACGGAGCGGTCCAATCCCCTCCATGGACCACTCTGCCATGGTGTGATGGCTCAGAGATCAATGATGGCTGGGGCTGGGCACTAGACTGAACACTCACTCGTGTGTCCACAACACAGTACTGTACGCTTTAGACTGCCGAGGCTGTTGCCAACCTAGCTAACCCTGAATGCCAACGCCAACCCAATGCCAGACACTGACTACCCACCAGGTAAGGGTAAAGACATGGAGCAGGGCAGGGCTAGGACAGGGTTAAGAGGAAGGAATATTGATCATTTGACTTGAAGGTGTCCTGTAAGTTTGTGAAGGTAGCATTCCAGGTGTAGTAATGTTGAATGGTGTACTGTATCTTTTGGATGGGTTAATCAGTTACAACCTTGTTGATTCTTTAAAAATGTTAATTCATCAAATAAAGTGGATGGGATCCCTGCTTTCTAATGAATTTATGAATGGAGTGAAGGTTGATGTTGGGTAAAGCTGACACAGACTGGCAAGCGACTCATGTTTATGAATGTTTTGGCTGTCTGAGCATTGTAAATGCCAGACGCTGTGTTGGTAGGAACAGGCTTTATGCCGTAACGTCTCTATGAATAAAATACAGTACTGAAATGTCCACAGGGTCACTGCTGAACTGATTAAAATACAGTACTGAAATGTCCACAGGGTCACTGCTGAACTGATTAAAGTACAGTACTGAAATGTCCACAGGGTCACTGCTCTTAAGGATCGAAACCTTTTTTTCAATTTTCGCCTAAAATGACATACCCAAATCTAACTGCCTGTAGCTCAGGACCTGAAGCAAGGATATACATATTCTTGATACTAATTGAAAGGAAACACTTTGAAGTTTGTGGAAATGTAAAATTAATGTAGGAGAATATAACACATTAAATCTGGTTGAAAATAATACAAACAACAAAACATGCATTTTCTTTATGTATTTATTTTCATCATATTTGAAATGCAAGAGAAAGGCCACAATATAATATTGCAGTTTAGGCGCAATTTTGATTTTGGCCACTAGATGGAAGCAGTGTGTGTGCAACGTTTCAGATTGATCCAGTGAAGCATTGCAATACTGGACTATTTTGTATCAAGTCTGCCCAAATGTGCCGAATTCGTCAATTGATACATTTTCAAGTACATAACTATAGAGAACACATGAAATGTCCACAGGGTCAATGCTGAGCTGATTAAAGTACCGTACTGAAATGTCCACACAGACACTGATGAAATTCAAAATAGGAGTTAAAGCCCAATCAACATGTTTGCCTTTCATTTAATTCAACTCTACTAAAAGTAATTTCATTAAATCCTACTGAAACAGTCATTTCATTAAATCCTACTGAAACAGTCATTTCATTCAAACTTACTGAAACAGTTATTTCATTCAACCCTACTGAAACAGTCATTTAATTCAACCACAATGAAACAGTCATTTCATTCAACCCTACTGAAACAGTCGTTTTATTTAACCATACTGAAACAGTCAGTTTATTCAACCACACTGAAACAGTCATTTTATTCAACCATACTGAAACAGTCATTTAGTTCAACTCTATTGAAACAGTTATTTCATTCAACCCACTGAAACAGTCATTTTATTCAACCACACTGAATCTGACATTTTATTCAACCATACTGAAACAGTCATGTTATTCAACCATACTGAAACATACATTTTATTCAACTCTACAGAAACATACATTTTATTCAAACCTACTGAAACAGAACGTTTATTCAACCCTACTGAAACATACATTTTATTCAACCCTACTGAAACAGTCATTTCATTAAATCCTACTGAAACAGTCATTTCATTCAATCCAACTGAAGCAGTTATTTAATTCAACCCTACTGAAACAGTCAATTAATTCAACCATACTGAAACAGTCATTTCATTCAACCCTACTGAAACAGTTATTTCATTCAACCCTATTGAAACAGTCATTTTATTCAACCATACTGAAACAGTCATTTTATTCAACGTCACTGAAACAGTCATTTTATTCAACCATACTGAAACAGTCATTTTATTCAACCATACTGAAACAGTTATTTAATTCAACCATACTGAAACATACATTTTATTCAACCCTACTGAAACAGACAGTTTATTCAACTCTACTGAAACAAACATTTCATTCAACCCTACTGAAACATACATTTTATTCTACCCTACTGAAACATTCATTTTATTCAAACCTACTGAAACAGACATTTTATTCAACCATACTGAAACAGTCATTTTATTCAACCCTACTGAAACAGTCATTTAATTCAACCATACTGCAACAGTCATTTAATTCAACCATACTGAAACAGTCATTTTATTCAACCATACTGAAACATACATTTTATTCAACCTCACTGAAACAGTCATTTTATTCAAACCTACTGAAACAGTCATTTAATTCAACCATACTGAAACATTTATTTCATTTAACCCTACTGAAACAGTTATTTCATTCAACCCTATTGAAACAGTAATTTAATTCAACCATACTGAAAGAGTCATTTAATTCAACCATACTGAAACAGTCATTTTATTCAAACACAATGAAACAGTCATTTTATTGAACCATACTGAAACATACATTTTATTCAACCATACTGAAACAAACTTTCTATTCAATCCTACTGAAACAGTCATGTTATTCAACCCTACTGAAACATACATTTTATTCAACTCTACTGAAACAGACATTTTATTCAACCCTACTGAAACAGTCATTTCATTAAATCCTACTGAAACAGACATTTTAATCAACCCTACTGAAACATACATTTTTTTCAAACCTACTGAAACAGACATTTTATTCAACCCTACTGAAAGAGTCATTTAATTCAAACACACTTAAACAGTCATTTTATTGAACCATACTGAAACATACATTTTATTCAACCATACTGAAACAAACATTTAATTCAACCCTACTGAAACAGTCATGTTATTCAACCCTACTGAAACAGACATTTTATTCAACTCTACTGAAACATACATTCTATTCAACCGTACTGAAACAGACATTTTATTGAACCATACTGAAACATACATTTTATTCAACCATACTGAAACAGACATTTTATTCAACCCTACTGAAAAATGCATTTTATTCAAACTACTGAAACAGACATTTTATTCAACCCTACTGAAACAGCCATTTAATTCAACCATACTGAAACAGTTATTTCATTTAACCCTACTGAAACAGTTATTTCATTCAACCCTATTGAAACAGTTATTTCATTCAACCCTATTGAAACAGTCATTTAATTCAACCATACTGAAAGAGTCATTTAATTCAACCATACTGAAACAGTCATTTTATTCAAACACAATGAAACAGTCATTTTATTGAACCATACTGAAACATACATTTTATTCAACCATACTGAAACAAACTTTTTATTCAACCCTACTGAAACAGTCATGTTATTCAACCCTACTGAAACAGCTATTTCATTCAACCCTACTGAAACAGTCATTTTATTCAACCACACTGAAACTGACATTTTATTCAACCATACTGAAACATACATTTTATTCAATCATACTGAAACAGACATTTTATTCAACTCTACTGAAACATTCATTTTATTCAACCATACTGAAAAAGCATTTTATTCAACCCTACTGAAACAGTCATTTCATTCAATCCTACTGAAACAGCTATTTCATTCAACCCTACTGAAATAGACATTTTATTCAACTCTACTGAAACAGTCATTTAATTCAACCATACTGAAACAGTTATTTCATTCAACCCTACTGAATCTGACATTTTATTCAACCATACTGAAACAGACATTTTATTCAACCATACTGAAACAGTCATTTTATTAAATCCTACTGAAACAGACATTTTATTCAACCCTACTGAAACTGACAGATTATTCAACCCTACTGAAACAGGCATTTTATTCCATCCTACTGAAACAGTCATTTTATTAAAACCTACTGAAACAGACATTTTATTCAACCTTACTGAAACAGTCATTTTATTCAACCCAACTGAAACAGTTATTTCATTCAACCCTACTGAATCTGACATTTTATTCAACCATACTGAAACAGACATTTTATTCAACTATCCTGAAACAATCATTTTATTCAACCATACTGAAACAGACATTTTATTCAACCCTACTGAAACAGACAGATTATTCAACCCTACTGAAACCGGCATTTTATTCAACCCTACTGAAACATACATTTTATTCAACCCTACTGAAACATACATTTTATTCAACCTTACTGAAACAGTCATTTTATTCAACCCAACTGAAACAGTTATTTCATTAAATCCTATTGAAAATGTCATTTCATTCAACCCTACTGAAACTGTCATTTCATTCAACCCTACTGAAACAGTTATTTCGTTCAATCCTACTGAAACAGTCATTTAATTCAACCATACTGAAACAGTCATTTAATTCAACCATACTGAAACAGTCATTTTATTCAACCACACTGAAACAGTCATTTTATGGAAACATACTGAAATATACATTTTATTCAACCATACTGAAACAGACATTTAATACAATCCTACTGAAACAGTCATTTTATTCAACCCTACTGAAACATACATTTTATCCAACCCTACTGAAACAGACATGTTATTCAAACCTACTGAAACAGTCATTTCATTAAATCCTACTGAAACAGACATTTTATTCAAGCCTACTGAAATATACATTTTATTCAACCCTACTGAAACAGACATTTATTGAACCATACTGAAACAGACATTTTATTCAACCATACTGAAACAGACATTTTATTCAACCCTACTGAAAAAGTCATTTTATTCAACACTACTGAAACATACATTTTATTCAACTCTACTGAAACAGTCATTTCATTAAATCCTACTGAAACAGTCATTTCATTAAATCCTACTGAAACAGTCATTTCATTTAACCCTACTGAAACAGCTATTTCATTCATCCCTACTGAAACAGTCATTTTATTCAACCACACTGAAACGGACATTTTATTCAACCATTCTGAAACAGTCATTTTAGTAAACCATACTGAAACAGACATTATATTCAACCATACTGAAACAGTCATTTTATTCAACCACACTGAAACAGTCATTTTATTCAACCATACTGAAACAGACATTTTATTCAACCCTACTGAAACAGACAGATTATTCAATCCTACTGAAACAGGCATTTTATTCCCTCCTACTGAAACAGACATTTTATTCAACCCTACTGAAACAGACATTTTATTCAACCTTACTGAAACAGTCATTTTATTCAACCCAACTGAAACAGTTATTTCATTCAACCCTACTGAATCTGACATTTTATTCAACCATACTGAAACAGACATTTTATTCAACTATCCTGAAACAGTCATTTTATTCAACCATACTGAAACAGACATTTTATTCAACCCTACTGAAACAGACAGATTATTCAACCCTACTGAAACAGGCATTTTATTCAACCCTACTGAAACAGACATTTTAATCAACCCTACTGAAACATACATTTTATTCAACCTTACTGAAACAGTCATTTTATTCAACCCAACTGAAACAGTTATTTCATTAAATCCTATTGAAAATGTCATTTCATTCAACCCTACTGAAACTGTCATTTCATTCAACCCTACTGAAACAGTTATTTCGTTCAAGCCTACTGAAACAGTCATTTTATTCAACCACACTGAAACAGTAATTTTATGGAACCATACTGAAACATATATTTTATTCAACCATACTGAAACAGACATTTTATACAATCCTACTGAAACAGTCATTTTTTTCAACTCGACTTAAACAGACATTTTATTCAAAACTAATGAAACAGACATTTTATTCAACCCTACTGAAACAGTAATTTCATTAAATCCTACTGAAACAGACATTTTATTGAACCATACTGAAACAGACATTTTATTCAACCATACTGAAACAGACATTTTATTCAACCCTACTGAAAAAGTCATTTTATTCAACCCTACTGAAACAGACATTTTATTCAACTCTACTGAAACAGTCATTTTATTAAATCCTACTGAAACAGTCATTTCATTAAATCCTACTGAAACAGTCATTTCATTAAATCCTACTGAAACAGTCATTTCATTAAATCCTACTGAAACAGTCATTTCATTTAACCCTACTGAAACAGCTATTTCATTCATCCCTACTGAAACAGTCATTTTATTCATCCACACTGAAACTGACATTTTATTCAACCATTCTGAAACAGTCATTTTAGTAAACCATACTGAAACAGACATTATATTCAACCATACTGAAACTGTCATTTCATTCAACCCTACTGAAACAGTTATTTCTTTCAAGCCTACTGAAACAGTCATTTAATTCAACCATACTGAAACAGTCATTTAATTCAACCATACTGAAACAGTCATTTTATTCAACCACACTGAAACAGTAATTTTATGGAACCATACTGAAACATACATTTTATTCAACCATACTGAAACAGACATTTTATACAATCCTACTGAAACAGTCATTTTTTTCAACTCGACTTAAACAGACATTTTATTCAAAACTAATGAAACAGAAATTTTATTCAACCCTACTGAAACAGTAATTTCATTAAATCCTACTGAAACAGACATTTTATTGAACCATACTGAAACAGACATTTTATTCAACCATACTGAAACAGACATTTTATTCAACCCTACTGAAAAAGTCATTTTATTCAACCCTACTGAAACAGACATTTTATTCAACTCTACTGAAACAGTCATTTTATTCAACTCTAATGAAACAGTCATTTCATTAAATCCTACTGAAACAGTCATTTCATTAAATCCTACTGAAACAGTCATTTCATTTAACCCTACTGAAACAGCTATTTCATTCATCCCTACTGAAACAGTCATTTTATTCATCCACACTGAAACTGACATTTTATTCAACCATTCTGAAACAGTCATTTTAGTAAACCATACTGAAACAGACATTATATTCAACCATACTGAAACAGTCATTTTATTCAACCACACTGAAACAGTCATTTTATTCAACCACACTGAAACATACATTTTATTCAATCATACTGAAACAGACATTTTATTCAACCCTACTGAAACATTCATTTTATTCAACCCTACTGAAAAAGCATTTTATTCAACCCTACTGAAACAGTCATTTCATTAAATCCTACTGAAACAGCTATTTCATTCAACCCTACTGAAACAGTAATTTAATTCAACCATACTGAAACAGTCATTTTATTCAACCATACTGAAACAGTCATTTTATTCAACCATACTGAAACAGTCATTTTATTCAACCATACTGAAACAGTCATTTTATTCATCCATACTGAAAAAGTTATTTCATTAAACTCTATTGAAACAGTCATTTTATTCAACCATACTGAAACAGTCATTTTATTCAACCTCACTGAAACAGACAGTTTATTCAATCCTACTGAAACAGACATTTTATTCAAACCTACTGAAACAGTCATTTTATTCAAACTACTGAAAAATAAAAAAAAATCAACCCTACTGAAACATACATTTTTTTCATCCCTACTGAAACAGATATTTTATTAAACCATTCTGAAAGTCATTTTATTAAACACTACTGAAACAGTCATTTCATTAAATCCTACTGAAACAGTCATTTTATTCAACCACACTGAAACTGACATTTTATTCAACTATACTGAAACAGTCATTTTAGTAAACCATACTGAAACAGTCATTTTATTCAACCCTACTGAAACAGTTATTTCATTCAACCCTACTGAAACAGTCATTTAATTCAACTATACTAAAACAGTCATTTTATTCAACTACACTGAAACAGTCAGTTTATTCAACCCTACTGAAACAGACATTTTATTTAACAATACTGAAACTGTCATTTTTTTCAACCCTACTGAAACAGTCATTTTATTCAACTCTAATGAAACAGTCATTTCATTAAATCCTACTGAAACAGTCATTTCATTAAATCCTACTGAAACAGTCATTTCATTTAACCCTACTGAAACAGCTATTTCATTCATCCCTACTGAAACAGTCATTTTATTCATCCACACTGAAACTGACATTTTATTCAACCATTCTGAAACAGTCATTTTAGTAAACCATACTGAAACAGACATTATATTCAACCATACTGAAACAGTCATTTTATTCAACCACACTGAAACAGTCATTTTATTCAACCACACTGAAACATACATTTTATTCAATCATACTGAAACAGACATTTTATTCAACCCTACTGAAACGTTCATTTTATTCAACCCTACTGAAAAAGCATTTTATTCAACCCTACTGAAACAGTCATTTCATTAAATCCTACTGAAACAGCTATTTCATTCAACCCTACTGAAACAGTAATTTAATTCAACCATACTGAAACAGTCATTTTATTCAACCATACTGAAACAGTCATTTTATTCAACCATACTGAAACAGTCATTTTATTCAACCATACTGAAACAGTCATTTTATTCATCCATACTGAAAAAGTTATTTCATTAAACTCTATTGAAACAGTCATTTTATTCAACCATACTGAAACAGTCATTTTATTCAACCTCACTGAAACAGACAGTTTATTCAATTCTACTGAAACAGACATTTTATTCAAACCTACTGAAACAGTCATTTTATTCAAACTACTGAAAAATAAAAAAAAATCAACCCTACTGAAACATACATGTTTTTCATCCCTACTGAAACAGATATTTTATTAAACCATTCTGAAATTCATTTTATTAAACACTACTGAAACAGTCATTTCATTAAATCCTACTGAAACAGTCATTTTATTCAACCACACTGAAACTGACATTTTATTCAACTATACTGAAACAGTCATTTTAGTAAACCATACTGAAACAGTCATTTTATTCAACCCTACTGAAACAGTTATTTCATTCAACCCTACTGAAACAGTCATTTAATTAAACTATACTAAAACAGTCATTTTATTCAACTACACTGAAACAGTCAGTTTATTCAACCCTACTGAAACAGACATTTTATTTAACCATACTGAAACTGTCATTTTTTTCAACCCTACTGAAACAGTCATTTCATTAAATCCTACTTAAACAGTCATTTCATTCGACCCTACTGAAACAGCTATTTCATTCAACGCTACTGAAACAGTCATTTAATTCAACCATACTGAAACATACATTTTATTCAACCCTATTGAAACAGTCATTTAATTCAACCATACTGAAACAGTTATTTCATTCAACCATACTGAAACAGTCATTTTATTCCAGTCTACTGAACCAGGGCTCTGTAGGCGAACAGCTACATATGGCCTTAATGTCTGATTTCACGCTCTCTCTTGTGAAGTGAAATCACTGTGGTTGTCTTATAGCATAGGCATTATGTGGGAATGATGTGCACCAGTGGATCATACAATGAAGTGGATTTCTGAACGTGTGTGTGTGTGTGTGCGTGCGTGTGTGTGCATGCGTGTGTGTCTTTCTGGCAGGTTAGCCTTTTTCGTCATGAATGAATCTTGTTCTGGAGGTAGCCCTGCAGAGTGGTCGCTAGCTGGCACAGCCACAAAGTCATAAAATCAGATTTTAAACCTGACCTTAACCTTAAATTAAGACCAAAAAGCTCAAATATTTTTCACTCATTTTTACAGTATAGCCAATTTTGACTTTGCAGCTGGCCAATTTAGCAGAAATCACTTATTTCTCCCTCAAGGACAAGACCAATCGCAATAAACATCACCCTGGGTCTTTGTTTGTGTGTGTCTGTCTGCGTGTGTCTTTCTGTCAGTGTGTGTGTTCCATGTCATTGTACTCCCCTTTCTCTCTCTCTCTCTCTCTCTCTCCTCCCTCTCTCTCTCTCTCTCTCTCTCTCTCTCTCTCTCTCTCTCTCTCTCTCTCTCTCTCTCTCTCTCTCTCTCTCTCTCTCTCTCTCTCTCTCTCTCTCTCTCTCTCTCTCTCTCTCTCTCTCTCTCTCTCTCTCTCTCTCTCAATTCAATTTCATGGGAAACGTATGTTAACATTGCCAAAGCAAGTGAAGTAGATAGTAAACGAAAGTGAAATAAACAATAAATATTAACAGTAAACATTACACTCAGAAGTTCCAAAAGAATAAAGACATTTCAAATGTCATATTATGTCTACATACAGTGTTGTAACAATGTGCAAATAGTTAAAGTACAAAATGGAAAATAAATAAATATAAATATGGGTTGTATTTACAATGGTGTTGTTCTTCACTGGTTGCCCTTTTCTAGTGGCAACAGGTCACACATCTTGCAGCTGTGATGGTACACTGTGGTATTTCACCCAGTAGATAAGGGAGTTTATCAAAATTGGGTTTGTTTTCAAATTATTTGTGGATCTGGATCTCTGTAATCTGAGGGAAATATGTGTCTCTAATATGTTCATACATTTGGCAGGAGGTTAGGAAGTACAGCTCAGTTTCCCACCTCATTTTGGGTCAGTCACAGTGGTCAGGTATTCTGCCACTGTGTACTCTCTGTTTAGGGCCAAATAGCATTCTAGTTTGCTCTGTTTTTTTTTTCTAAATTATTTCCAATGTGTCAAGTAACTATATTTCTGTTTTCTCATGATTTGGTTGGTCTAATTGTGTTGCTGTCCTGGGGCTCTGTGGGGTCTGTTTCTGTTTGTGAACAGAGCCCCAGGACCAGGTTGCTTAGGGGACTCTTCTCCAGGTTCATCTCTCTGTAGGTGATGGCTTTGTTATGGAAGGTTTAGGAATCGCTTATTTTCTGGATTTTGATAATTAGCGGGTATCTGCCTAATTCTGCTCTGCATGCATTATTTTGTGTTTTAAGTTGTACACAGAGGATATTTTTGCAGAATTCTGCATGCAGAGTCTCAATTTGGGGTTTGTCGCATTTTGTGAATTCTTGGTTGGTGAGCGGACCCCATACCTCACAACCATAAAGGGCAATGGGTTCTATAACTGATTCAAGTATTTTTAGCCAGATCCTAATTGGTATGTAGAATTTTATGTTCCTTTTGATGGCATAGAAGGCCCTTCTTGCCTTGTCTCTCAGATTGTTCACAGCTTTGTGGAAGTTACCTGTGGCGCTGTTGTTTAGGCCGCGGTATGTATTGTTTTTTGTGTGCTCTAGGGCAACGGTGTCTAGATGGAATTTGTATTTGTGGTCCTGGCAACTGGACCTTTTTTGGAACACCATTCTTTTTTTCTTACTGAGATTTACTGTCAGGGCCCAGGTCTG
>NC_140021.1:3124382-3212742 GCF_964263955.1 Coregonus lavaretus
TCCCCTCCCACCGACTCCCCACAGGTAATCACAGACTGCCCCCCTGACTCCCCACAGGTAATCACAGACTGCCCCCCTGACTCCCCACAGGTAATCACAGACTGCCCCCCTGACTCCCCACAGGTA
Source organism: Coregonus lavaretus (assembly GCF_964263955.1). NCBI lineage: Eukaryota > Metazoa > Chordata > Actinopteri > Salmoniformes > Salmonidae > Coregonus > Coregonus lavaretus. The sequence continues at coordinate 3,124,509 of NC_140021.1, forward strand.
ATCACAGACTGCCCCCCTGACTCCCCACAGGTAATCACAGACTGCCCCCCTGACTCCCCACAGGTAATCACAGATTGCCCCCCTGACTCCCCACAGGTAATCACAGATTGCCCCCCTGACTCCCCACAGGTAATCACAGATTGCCCCCCCGGCTCCCCACAGGTAAAAACAGGCTGCCCCCCCCGGCTCCCCACAGGTAACCACAAGCTCCCCCCCTGGCCCCTCACAGGTAACCACATGCTGCCCTCCCCGGCTCCCCACAGGTAACCACAGGCTGCCCCCCCCGGCTCCCCACTGGTAACCACAGGCTGCCCAACTAGCTGCTCTGATCTCTCACAATTTCATATTGTTGCTGTTCTCTGAAGTGATTTGCCGCATTCATTCATGGTGGGTTATTTTTATAGATAATCACTCAATTAAATTTTTAAAAGATTGTTGGATAATCCCTCGATTAAATTTACCAAAATGAAATTAAACACTGAGTTTCAAATAGAAGCCTGTCTCTAATAGGTACCGGTTGTGTTCAGTGATTGAAGCAAATAAATGCCCGGGCTATTAATTGTTTTACGGTAGTTCAGTTAAACGTATTGCTCTCTCTCTCTCTCTCTCTCTCTCTCTGTCTCTCTCTCTCTCTCTCTCTCTCTCTCTCTCTCTCTCTCTCTCTCTCTCTCTCTCTCTCTCTCTCTCTCTCTTTCTCTCTCTCCTGACTATTCCTGTCCCTCTCTCTCCCCCTCCCGCCCTTCCCTGTCCCTCATTTCCTCTCTCCCTCTCTCTCCTTTCTCTCCCTGTCTGTCTCTTTACCACTATGTTTTACTCTTCCGCTCTCGTTTTACCACCCCTCCCACTCTTTCTCCATTCCACCCTCTTTCTCTCTCTCTAGGCCGGGCCGCGTGGCTTCAAGCTCCGCCTGCCCTCACGCCGCTCGCTCAGCAATAGCAAGGCCTCTCTGGACGACCCAGAGACTGGGCGCCTCCCGGCCCCCAGCCACCCCAGCCACAAGTCCCTGGCTTTGGGAGAGCTGCTCTCCCTGCCCCCCTTACCTCCGGAGCACCAGAGCTCCAGCAGTGGAGGTAGCAGCACCAGGCCGGCCCTGCTGTGGCCCGAGGACCAGTGCACCCTGCTTGGCTCTGAGCCTGCACCTTCCTCGCTGCCCCTCGGCCAGTCGTCGCCCCGCATCGCGCTCCGGATGCTTAACCCAGATGCCTCGGTGTCCAACTGCAACCTGTCACACATCCGCTCCCGCGAGAGCTTCCACAGCATGCGGCGGGCGTCGTCGGTGGATGACATCGAGGCCATGCGGCCTGCGTTGGGTCGGAAGTACAGCACGGTCGGGCCCATCCACAACAGCACAGGTGGGGGAGGAGGAGGGGGGCGGGGCATACTTCTAAATGGAATTGCACCTTGAGAAAAAAATGCACACCACCTCCTTGCCTGTGTTTGAGCTGGATACCAAACGGACACAAACACACAGGGGTAAACAGTGCAGTAGGAACTAGGAATCTGTATGTTGTAGCACCTACTAGCACCTACTTCCTTGGTATTTTAGAAGCTTTGAAATACATAAAAGACCCATCCATTTCCTGGTTGAACAATATTTAACCACAAACGTTTTAATCTGCTCCCATACTGTGTGGTAGAGGGGTTCTGACCCACTACTTCTATCTGTACGGTAGAGGGGTTCTGACCCACTACTTCTATCTGTATGATAGACGGGTTCTGACCCACTACTTCTATCTGTATGGTAGACGGGTTCTGACCCACTACTTCTATCTGTATGGTAGACAGGTTCTGAACCACTACTTCTATCTGTATGGTAGAGGGGTTCTGACCCACTACTTCTATCTGTATGGTAGGGGTCTGTGCTGTAACCCACTACTTCTATCTGTATGGTAGGGGTGTGTGCTGTAACCCACTACTTCTATCTGTATGGTAGGGGTGTGTGCTGTAACCCACTACTTCTATCTGTATGGTAGAGGTGTGTGCTGTAACCCACTACTTCTATCTGTATGGTAGGGGTGTGTGCTGTAACCCACTACTTCTATCTGTATGGTAGAGGGGTTCTGACCCACTACTTCTATCTGTATGGTAGACGGGTTCTGACCCACTACTTCTATCTGTATGGTAGACGGGTTCTGACCCACTACTTCTATCTGTATGGTAGAGGGGTTCTGACCCACTACTTCTATCTGTATGGTAGGGGTCTGTGCTGTAACCCACTACTTCTATCTGTATGGTAGAGGGGTTCTGACCCACTACTTCTATCTGTATGGTAGGGGTCTGTGCTGTAACCCACTACTTCTATCTGTATGGTAGAGGGGTTCTGACCCACTACTTCTATCTGTATGGTAGAGGGGTTCTGACCCACTACTTCTATCTGTATGATAGACGGGTTCTGACCCACTACTTATATCTGTATGGTAGGGGTGTGTGCTGTAACCCACTACTTCTATCTGTATGGTAGAGGTGTGTGCTGTAACCCACTACTTCTATCTGTATGGTAGGGGTGTGTGCTGTAACCCACTACTTATATCTGTATGGTAGAGGGGTTCTGACCCACTACTTCTATCTGTATGGTAGGGGTCTGTGCTGTAACCCACTACTTCTATCTGTATGGTAGGGGTGTGTGCTGTAACCCACTACTTCTATCTGTATGGTAGGGGTGTGTGCTGTAACCCACTACTTCTATCTCTATGGTAGAGGTGTGTGCTGTAACCCACTACTTCTATCTGTATGGTAGGGGTGTGTGCTGTAACCCACTACTTATATCTGTATGGTAGAGGGGTTCTGACCCACTACTTCTATCTGTATGGTAGACGGGTTCTGACCCACTACTTCTATCTGTATGGTAGACAGGTTCTGACCCACTACTTCTATCTGTATGGTAGAGGTGTGTGCTGTAACCCACTACATCTATCATTGTCATGCATGACAACCAATGAACACAGACCGAAATTGGCTAAAGCACAAACAGATCTGTGCCCCCCTCCCCAGGCTAACCACTTACAGTACCGCTCAATGAACTCAATGCATGGTTCATGTGATAGGTCAAAGTTACACACTTGGGATGTGGTCCTAATCAGAACTGGGTTCAACTCTCGTTTGAAATCTTTCAAAGACTATAAGTGTTTGCTCTAGCCTGCCTGGAGTGCCAGAGGGGCTGGGTTTGACCTTTTGGGACTATTCTATTGTTTCAATTTCGCCAGGCAAGCTCAATCAAGCACAGCTAAAGTATTTGAAACAATTTCAAATAGTGTTTGAACACAGGTGTGGTCCGAATAGTCTGGGCAGTCCTCTGACAGTGTGTTCTTTCAGGGGCGGTGAACAACAAGTCCAACATCCTCAACTCCACGTCGGATTCGGACCTCATGCGTTACCGCACCATCAGTAAGATCCCTCAGATCACCCTGAACTTTGTGGACTTCAAGGCGGACCCCCTCCTCGCGCTGCCTGGGGGTGACATGGACATACTAGCCCCCTGCAAGCTCATCGACCGCACACACCACGTCACCGAGAAAGTCACTCAGGTAAGAGGGCCATCCGTGTGTGTGCGTTCAGTGTGTGTAAGCCAGGTGTGTGTGTTCAGTGTGTGTAAGCCAGGTGTGTGTGTGCGTGTGTGTGTGTGTGTGTGTGTGTGTGTGTGTGTGTGTGTGTGTGTGTGTGTGTGTGTGTGTGTGTGTGTGTGTGTGTGTGTGTGTGTGTGTGTGTGTGTGTGTGTGTGTGTGTGTGTGTGTGTGTGTGTGTGTGTGTGTGTGTGTGTGTGTGTGTGTGTGTGTGTGTGTGTGTGTGTGTGTGTGTGTGTGTGTGTGTGTGTGTGTGTGTGTGCGCGCGCGTAAGCCAGGTGTGTGTATGGAGTAAGGGTGGGAGTGGGTATGTATTAGAGTCCTGCATCGGGTCGGACACCCACGGTTCCCCGCGGGTGAGTCGCAAAACAATCAGCTGGCGGGTTGTAAACACTCTAAATCAGGATTTATAAAATCCAGGAGCTTGTTGTGCTGCAAATTCCATTGTGTGAGCTGGAAGGCAGGCATGGTTCCCTTTATGTTGAATAGACATGCAGCCAAAGTAATTCATGCATCGGCTCTCAATTCTATGTAGGTGGGTCCTGACCCGTGCAGGACTCTAGTATGTACGAATGGGGTGGTGGGTGAGGTACAGGTGTGGTGGGTGAGGTAGAGGTGTGGTAGGGGCGAGAAAGGGGAGGTCAGGGTTTGGTAGGGGTGAGGGAGGGGTGAGGTGCGGGAAGTAGGGGTGAGGGAGGGGTGAGGTGGGGGAGGTAGGGGTGAAGGAGGGGTGAGGTGGGGGAGGTAGGGGAGGTAGGGGTGTGGTAGGGGTGAGGTGGGTGAGATAGGGTTGTGGTAGGGGTGAGGGGTGAGGGGTGAGGGGTGAGGAAGGGGAGGTAGGGGTGTGGCAGGGGTGAGTTGGGTGAGGTAAGGGTGTGGTAGGGGTGTGCTGGGTAAGATAGGGGTGTGGTAGGGATGTGCTGGGTAAGGTAGGGGTGTGCTGGGTAAGATAGGGGTGTGCTGGGTAAGATAGGGGTGTGGTAGGGATGTGCTGGGTAAGGTAGGGGTGTGCTGGGTAAGATATGGGTGTGCTGGGTAAGGTAGGGGTGTGCTGGGTAAGGTAGGGGTGTGCTGGGTAAGATAGGGATGTGGTAGGGATGTGCTGGGTAAGGTAGGGGTGTGCTGGGTAAGGTAGGGGTGTGCTGGGTAAGATAGGGGTGTGGTAGGGATGTGCTGGGTAAGGTAGGGGTGTGCTGGGTAAGGTAGGGGTATGCTGGGTAAGGTAGGGGTGTGCTGGGTAAGGTAGGGGTGTGCTGGGTAAGGTAGGGGTGTGCTGGGTAAGGTAGGGATGTGCTGGGTAAGGTAGGGGTGTGGTAGGGATGTGCTGGGTAAGGTAGGGGTGTGCTGGGTAAGATAGGGGTGTGCTGGGTAAGGTAGGGATGTGCTGGGTAAGGTAGGGGTGTGCTGGGTAAGGTAGGGATGTGCTGAGTAAGGTAGGGGTGTGCTGGGTAAGGTAGGGGTGTGGTAGGGATGTGCTGGGTAAGGTAGGGATGTGCTGGGTAAGGTAGGGGTGTGGTAGGGATGTGCTGGGTAAGGTAGGGATGTGCTGGGTAAGGTAGGGGTGTGCTGGGTAAGGTAGGGGTGTGCTGGGTAAGGTAGGGGTGTGCTGGGTAAGATAGGGGTGTGCTGGGTAAGGTAGGGGTGTGCTGGGTAAGGTACGGATGTGCTGGGTAAGGTAGGGGTGTGCTGGGTAAGGTAGGGGTGTGGTAGGGATGTGCTGGGTAAGGTAGGGGTGTGCTGGGTAAGATAGGGGTGTGCTGGGTAAGATAGGGGTGTGCTGGGTAAGGTAGGGATGTGCTGGGTAAGGTAGGGGTGTGCTGGGTAAGGTAGGGGTGTGGTAGGGATGTGCTGGGTAAGGTAGGGGTGTGCTGGGTAAGGTAGGGATGTGCTGGGTAAGGTAGGGATGTGCTGGGTAAGGTAGGGGTGTGCTGGGTAAGGTAGGGGTGTGCTGGGTAAGGTAGGGATGTGCTGGGTAAGGTAGGGATGTGCTGGGTAAGGTAGGGGTGTGCTGGGTAAGGTAGGGGTGTGGTAGGGATGTGCTGGGTAAGGTAGGGGTGTGCTGGGTAAGATAGGGGTGTGCTGGGTAAGGTAGGGGTGTGCTGGGTTAGATAGGGGTGTGGTAGGGATGTGCTGGGTAAGGTAGGGGTGTGCTGGGTAAGATAGGGGTGTGGTAGGGATGTGCTGGGTAAGGTAGGGGTGTGGTGGTGTGCCTATGAACTGCTATAGTTTCCATTATTTCCATTGTCTGTGTTTATACTGTGTGACTCTGTGTCTTTACTGAAGGCTGCCGTGCATCCCCCAGGTGGGTGCGTCTCATTGGTTAAGATGTTGGGTTCCTTCTCTGAGTGGAAGCTTGGTGTTTGCTCTATTGGCGTCTTCAGCGAGAGACATAACTGGGTTAGCCTAATCCACTTACCAGTGCTCCTTGTGTGCAGTGAGCCAATGTGTCGCTAATGCCTTAGCGCTAGCTAGCTTGATTGAATGAGAAGCGGTGGGATGGTGCAGATATTGAATGGTGACAGATGATTCTGTCGCCACGGCAATCCTGTGTGTGCGGAAACACGTCTAATTGAGTTAGGGAAGACGAGAATCTGTATAATATGAAAGATGGTTTCTTGTTCTGCAGTTGGACACCTCTTTTAATTTGCTTGGTTTTGCACAGATTTGATTTGCAGAATGAGGGGCGTTATTCTATGAATTACAGCTTCATGAAAACATCTCTGTGAATGAGAGAGGGGCAAGGATAGACAGTGGCATCTCTCTCTCTCTCTGTCTGTCTCTCTCTCTCTCTCTCATTCTCATTCTCTCTCTCTCTCTCTCTCTCTCTCTCTCTCTCTCTCTCTCTCTCTCTCTCTCTCTCTCTCTCTCTCTCTCTCTCTCTCTCTCTCTCTCTCTCTCTCTCTCTCTCTCTCTCTCTCTCTCTCTCTCTCTCTCTCTATCACACTCTGCCCCCAATCCCCCTATCTCTCTGCTTTTTAGAAGGGCTACTGTACTGTATACTGATATACCACAAGTCAATCATTTCACCAAGCTATCTAGATACGTTATTAGCCTCGTTCTTAGAGGCTGCTGTGCACACAGTACACCCCATGTTACACCAACGACCCTACTCACTAAGTCAGGCTGCCTTTACAGTACAGAGCTTATAAATAGGTAGAGAGAGAGGGGAACCAGGACAGGTGCCACAGTACAGACTGACTGTGCTGGTGGTGATTTAATGAGGCCGTGGAGTGTATTATTGGATGTAGTCTATCACAGTGCCATCTGTTTTGTCACCAAAGCCCCATACACTACCCACCACTGTGACCTGTACGCTCTCGTTGGCTGGCCCTCACTACATATTTGTCGCCAAACCCACTGGCTCCAGGTCATCTATAAATCACTGCTAGGCAAATCCCCACCTTATCTTAGCTCATTGGTCACCATAGCAACACCCACCCGTAGTATGCGCTCCAGCAGGTATATCTCACTGGTCATCCCCAAAGCCAACACCTCCTTTGGCCGCCATTCCTTCCAGTTCTCTGCTGCCAATGACTGGAACAAATGGCAAAAATCTCTGAAGCTGGAGACTCTTATCTCCCTCACTAACTTTAAGCATCAGTTGTCAGAGCAGCTTACCGATCACTGCACCTGTACACAGCCCATCTGTAATTAGCCCACCCAACTACCTCATCCCCATATTGTTATTTATTTTGTTAATTTGCACCCCAGTATCTCTATTTGCACTTCTTCTGCACATCTATCACTCCAGTGTTAATAATAAATTGTACTTCTTTTGCACTATGGCCTATTCATTGCCTTACCTCCATAACTTACTACATTTGCACACACTGTATATAGATTTTCTATTTTTCTATTGTGTTATTGACTGTACATTTTTGTTTTACCCCATATTTACATTTACATTTTTACATTTTAGTCATTTAGCAGACGCTCTTATCCAGAGCGACTTACAGGAGCAATTAGGGTTAAGTGCCTTGCTCAAGGGCACATTTACGTCATTTAGCAGACGCTCTTATCCAGAGCGACTACAAATTGGTGCATTCACCCTATAGCCAGTGCGATAACCACTTTACAATTATACTTTTTTTTTTGATCTTTTTATTTTTGATCTTTTCTTTTTTCTTTTTCTTTTTTCTTTTTTTTTTTTTTCTTTTTTGGGGGGGTAGAAGGATTACTTTATCCTATCCCAGGTGTTCCTTAAAGAGGTGGGGTTTCAAATGTCTCTGGAAGGTGGTAACTCTGTATGTAACTCTGTGTTGTTGTTGTTTTTATCGCACTGCTTTGCTTTATCTTGTCCAGGTCGCAGTTGTAAATGAGAACGTGTTCTCAACTGGCTTACCTGGTTAAATAAAGGTGAAATAAAAATTACAAATATATTTTAAAAATATGGGTCCTAACCTAAAACATAGAAAAATGCTTTACCACCTATGGCCTGCAGGTGGCAGCACCATCCAACACTACCTCTAACCTCTAACCAGGGCCCAATCCTCTGAGGAGTAGGGAAGCTGATGTTGAAATAAATAATTCATTAACACTTCCTTTTAAGGGGTCCTTGTTACAGTGTAATAACAACATGTAACTGGTAGTAATTACGGCCTGTAATTACAGAAGTGTAACAACATATTCTTGCTACCATGCTCATTTCAAATGGGCAGGTTTCCACTAAATTCACCAATTTATTGTTTCGCTTCTCAGCTGCATCCGATTCATTAACAACTGTGACAAAGGTTGGGATCCCTTGTGTCTGAGAGATTATAGCCTACGCTCAATAGGCTCTAATTACTTACCCATGAATGTGCACTGTTCAAAATATATCTCCAGTCAACGTTGTTGCTAGCACTTGCTCCCAAAATAAAACATACCATATGGTTAAATTGGTTGAGCATACGAAACAGATCTAACACAAGTGCCATCCCAGATGAGGAATAAGACACTATTTCAAAGCATAGGAAATTTAATGTTTGCCTAAGAACAAAGTCATTCCTAGTTGTTACACAGGATTTAGCTAGTTAAAATGAGGTGTATCTTGAGGGGTACTTGCTTGAAATTCTAGTGTACCTACAAAGTGCATTGCCCATCCTGACAATCTAATCGTCAGCTTCTGAAAGCACCATCCAAATGATAAATAAACACTGTAGTACACCACAGAGTACAAGTCATATATGCATAAATACAATGTAATAACTAGGTGTTACTCCTCAAGCTACACTTCATTTTAACTAGCATAAAAACCTGTGTAACACCTAGTAATTACATTGTACTTATGTAGATATTATATGTAATCTGGTGCACTAGTGTGTTTATTCTCCCAACTTGGATCGCACTTCCAGAAGCTTGAAAATGAGGCCCAGGTTGTCAGGATGGGTAATGTACTGTAATGTACTGTATACGTTGGGGAATTCAGTGCAAACCTGCCCATTTGTAGCAAGCATTGCAACAAGCATTCGTTGTTACACTTCTGTAATTACGGACCGCAATTACTACCAGGTACAGCTTGTTATTACGCTGTAAGTCTGAGTTGTTACAGTTAACAACAATGCTTGTCACAGTGTAATAACACATGTAATTACACACACACACACACACAGTAATTACGCACACACATGTCATTACACACACACACAGTGACACACACTCAGAAACACACACTCATGCACATACACAAATTGTACTTTTCATGCACACGACACACAACTGCATAATACATTGCTCAAACACTCCTCATGATACACTCATACTGTGTACACACACACACACACACACACACACACACACACATATATACACACACACACATATACACACACACACACACACACACACACACACACACACACACACACACACACACACACACACTTGCTTGCACACATCTCTATCCACACCCCCATGCTGCTCACCACCCAACAGTGAGCTTCCCCTCCCAAGCAGCATTTTACCACCCAACAGTGAGCTTCCTGTCCTTCCTGTGCAAACATGAGATTAATCATTATAGTAGAACTTTGTATGTTTAGTCTCACACCTTCTTAGAGTTGGCAGTTGGGAAGATGTCCACTGTTTCCCTGTACAGTAATGTGTGACGCACACAAAAATCCATGAAAGAGAGGATCTTGAGATGATCTTGGTGTGTGGGTGTCTCTTTGGCTTACTAGGAAGACATTGTGCAAGAGACAGGTTACAAAAAGTTGCTGTAATCGAGTTGAATGCTGTAGGCCCTCCCAGATGACTGAGAAATAGGGGTGGACTATGGAGCAATTACAAGTATAGCACTGTGGATTCAGACTGATGGACCATACAGTGGGGAGAACAAGTATTTCATACACTGCCGATTTTGCAGGTTTTCCTACTTACAAAGCATGTAGAGGTCTGTAATTCTTATCATAGGTACACTTCAACTGTGAGAGACATTGTATGATTTTTAAGTAATTAATTTGCATTTTATTGCATGACATAAGTATTTGATACATCACAAAAGCAGAACTTAATATTTGGTACAGAAACCTTTGTTCGCAATTACAGAGATCATACGTTTCCTGTAGGTCTTGACTAGGTTTGCACACACTGCAGCAGGGATTTTGGCCCACTCCTCCATTCAGACCTTCTCCAGATCCTTCAGGTTTCAGGGCTGTCGCTGGGCAATATGGACTCTGGATCATCCAGATGGTCATTGGCAAACTTCAGACGGGCCTGGACATGCGATGGCTTGAGCAGGGGGACCTTGCGTGCGCTGCAGGATTTTAATCCATGACGACGTAGTGTGTTACTAATGGTTTTCTTTGAGACTGTGGTCCCAGCTCTCTTTAGGTCATTGACCAGGTCCTGCCATGTAGTTCTGGGCTGATCCCTCACCTTCCTCATGATCATTGATGCCCCACGAGGTGAGATCTTGCATGGAGCCCCAGACCAAGGGTGATTGACCGTCATCTTGAACTTCTTCCATTTTCTAATAATTGCGCCAACAGTTGTTGCCTTCTCACCAAGCTGCTTGCCTATTGCCCTGTAGCCCATCCCAGCCTTGTGCAGGTCTACAATTTTATCCCTGATGTCCTTACACAGCTCTCTGGTCTTGGCCGTTGTGGAGAGGTTGGAGTCTGTTTGATTGAGTGTGTGGACATGTGTCTTTTATACAGGTAACGAGTTCAAACAGGTGCAGTTAATACAGGTAATGAGTGGAGAACAGGAGGGCTTCTTAAAGAAAAACTAACAGGTCTGTGAGAGCCGGAATTCTTACGGGTTGGTAGGTGATCAAATACTTATGTCATGCAATAAAATGCAAAGTAATTACTTAAAAATCATACAATGTGATTTTCTGGATTTTTGTTTTAGATTCCGTCTCTCACAGTTGAAGTGTACCTATGACCTCTACATGCTTTGTAAGTAGGAAAACCTGCAAAATCGGCAGTGTATCAAATACTTGTTCTCCCCACTGTATATTAATATATATATATATATATATATATATATATATATATATATATATATATATATATATATATATACTGAGTATACCAAACATTAGGAACACCCCCCCCCCACCCCAGGTTAGTCTTGTTTGTGAGTATTCAGATCTGATTGACTCGTTTTTATAAAAACATGTATAATTCATTTTGATATTATTTAGTTTCAGTTAGTTTTCAGATCAGATTTTTTAAAATTTAGTTTAAGTTTTATAAAAACATTTCTAATTCATTTTAATATTATTTAGTTTCACTTTTAGTTTTATTGTTAGGGACAGAAAGCAGCCTATGCGTGGGAGGCTAGGAACCATTTATGTGTTGTGTATAGTTTTGTTGTTTTTTGGGATGTCACTTCCTGCCACTGTGGGGCAGTAAAGCATAAGGTGATGGGTCAGGTCAAAGGTCAGGTTTAAAGGTAGACTCAGTGAGATGACACAGATGCACCAAGTAAACAGTAGTAGTGGGTCCATTTCCCAAACAACCAGGAGCGTTGAAGCGCGAGGCTAAACTTCTCTACAGTTTTTGGTTTTCAAACGGGTTTGTTCATTATTTTATTTCAGTTTACAAAATTATTTTTCAAGTTTTTTCGTTATAGTTTGAGATTTAGTTTTTATGTTTCTATTTCTGTATTCTGTAGACACAAGTGGTGTAACCCTCCAGTAGCAGATCCATTATGACAGGACAGTATGTGCTCTCTCAGGTGTTGTGAACAATAGTGTGTTAAGGAACCTAGTCGGGGGACATCAATCATCCCTCCCCAAATACTGCTTCTGCAACAAGGAAACAAGGAAATGAATTGAACAGCGTATTGGTTTCTCCTAGTACACTGACATAAACACAGATTATTCAGATTATTCATTATTCACCTTTTGCCCTCAGAACAGCCAGGACAGTGTGTGCAAAGCTGTCATCAAGTCAAAGGGTGGCTACTTTGAAGAATCTCAAATATAAAATATATTTTGATTTGTTTAACACTTTTTTGGTTACTACATGATTCCATATGTGTTATTTCATAGTTTTGATGTCTTCACTATTATTCTACAATGTAGAAAATAGTAAAAATAAAGAAAAACCCTTGAATGAGTAGGTGTGTCCAAACTTTTGACTGGTACTGTATATAGACAGATTATTATTATTATTATTATTATTATTATTATTATTATTATTATTATTATTATTATTCCAATACATCACAGTATACTGCATCCTGGCTTGTAGCTTCCTGAATATGCATATTAGAACACTTCATAAATTGCTGCTGTGTTGTTAATGTTAAAATATTAGTTGTGTGGAGAGATTGAGGTATTTGGATGGAAAAGTACACTGCTGCGCTCGCACAACTGTCCAACAGTATTAATGATGGCTCGTCAGATATGAGCAACATTGCAGATTTGAATGTAAACATATAAACTTCAATAGATTCATATTTAATGTATATTGCATATAATAACCTAGTCATTTGGTCACACAGCAAATGATTTCGGTGGATTTCATGGAGAAGTATGTAATTTGACAAGTGCATGTGCAACAAGTTTTATTCATTTTATTTGTTTGGTTTTGAATATACAATGTTCAGCATCGTTCAACTTCAACTTATGCCTCTCTATAACTGAATCAAAGGATTATGCCTTGGTTGTATCTCCACCTTCCCTGTAATATTTGTTGTGAGCAGAGCAGATAGTTCCAACATGGAAATTGCTCAATTTCAGTTCCTGTGATTTTTTTGTTGTTGTTGCTTTTGCATACTTTGGGTGAGTATGGATGAGCTCCTTAGATAGTGTATGACGTAAATGATTCAAAAGCTGATGACATGTTTTTGCCAGCGGTTAACTTTTAGTATTATGCCAATGTTGTTTTTGATGAAATGCATGAATTCACAAGTTGTGATGCACTCTCCCGTTAGTTATGAACTATGGAATAGATGTTCAAAATGGATGCCTTATGTGTTGTTCATACTATGCAATTGCATTCTGTTGCAAACCGCTGCTTTTCCAAGGTCTCCTCTTCATTGAGTCTCCTATCCCTGGAATCCCAATAAAGAATGAATGAGGCAGGAGTATGTGACGTCTTGACACACGCGCACACACACACACACACACACACGCACACACACACACACACACGCACACGCACACACACACACACGCACACGCACACACACACACACACACGCACACACACACACGCACACACACACACACACACACACGCACACACACACGCGCACACACGCACACACACACACACACACACACGCATGCACAGCAATAGTGTATATTGATTTTCTCATTTGAAAACGCTCCATATACTTTGCGTTTTGTTGCTGCGTCACCGGGTTCATTTTGTTGTAGCCACACCCTCTGTGGGAGGCTGCCGGTCAGCTTTGATTGATATTAGCCGGTGTGCCGGACAGCTGTGTGTCCAGATAGGGGAGTTAGAGGTAAAACATTTACAATATCCTCTGACCCTCAAGGTCCTTTGAAGTTGTCCACCAGTTTCAACTGGTTCTCCTAACATTGCTCAATTCTCCGTGGAGCTTTGCATTACAGTGCACTGTGTTCAGAGCAGGGCTGTTCATTAAATGGTTGAACTGTGTGAATATGACTTTCATGGTGTTCTAACTAAGTCTACAGTCACAGCCGAGGGCACAGAGATACTGTTGTCTTAAGGCTTAGCTATATTGATCTTAGAAGCTCAGTCAGGCAGAAGAGGTGAACACTGATTGGAACGCGGAAGAAGTCAGCAATCTAGCAATAGAACAGGCCTTTGTTTGGGTTGCCATGTCTTAGTTTCGGTTGCCAGGTCTGGTTGATTGAAAAAGCCCTGGGTCTGACAGGTACTTGGTTACTCACTGTATGGGGGTTAGGCAAACCTACTGGACTCAAGCTTCCTTTGAGAGAAAGTCTATGTGGAAACATTGGCAGTGCTGGTCATTTGATTGTCCTCTGTATCAATGTATATATTTCCTTATGTAATAATATGCATGTACCGTAGGAACTTTATGCTTAGTGCAGGAATTTAGACTGTACAAGGCTATAGAATTAGCTCAACCCTGAAAACCCCTATGCTAAGTATGTTTCTTGTTCTAACCTGCCTCTTAACCCTTGACCTTTGTGTCCAGAATGACCAGTTAAGACCACAGTTGATATTACAAGACACTTTATGTGTTCATGTCACAAGGAATTGTATGGTTGTTATGGGTATTCAAACTGCGCTGTGTTTAGAGAGTCTATCAGCTTTTGCTCTCACTTACCTCCTTTGATTTCAAGCTTTGACCTTTGTGTCCAAAATGGCCAGTTAACCTCAACCTGGAACACTTCAATAGTGCATTGAAGTATCCACTACTTAAGTGGTTCCCAACTCCGGTCCTCCAGCACCCCCAACAGCCCAACTCCTGTCCTCCAGTACCCCCAACAGCCCAACTCCGGTCCTCCAGTACCCCCAACAGCCCAACTCCAGTCCTCCAGTACCCCCAACAGCCCAACTCCGGTCCTCCAGTACCCCCAACAGCCCAACTCCTCTCCTCCAGTACCCCCAACAGCCCAACTCCTCTCCTCCAGTACCCCCAACAGCCCATCTCCTCTCCTCCAGTACCCCCAACAGCCCAACTCCTCTCCTCCAGTACCCCCAACAGCCCAACTCCTCTCCTCCAGTACCCCCAACAGCCCAACTCCGGTCCTCCAGTACCCCCAACAGCCCAACTCCGGTCCTCCAGCACCCCCAACAGCCCAACTCCGGTTCTCCAGGACCCCCAACAGCCCAACTCCGGTCATCCAGTACCCCCAACAGCCCAACTCCGGTCCTCCAGTACCCCCAACAGCCCAACTCCGGTCCTCCAGTACCCCACAACAGCCCAACTCCGGTCATCCAGTACCCCCAACAGCCCAACTCCGGTCCTCCAGTACCCCCAACAGCCCAACTCCGGTCCTCCAGTACCCCCAACAGCCCAACTCCGGTCCTCCAGTACCCCACAACAGCCCAACTCCGGTCATCCAGTACCCCCAACAGCCCAACTCCGGTCCTCCAGTACCCCTAACAGTACACATTTCTGTTGTAGCCCCGGACAAAAACACCTGATTCAACTCATTGAGGTCCTGAAGATTAGTTGACAAGTTGTGTGATTGCCCAACGCTACAATAAAAATGTGTACTGTTAGGGCTACTCGAGGAGTTGGGAACCACTGAAGTAGTGAACCCTTCAAGGCACTATTGAAGTGTTCCAGGTTGAGGTCGTCTACCTTCATCTTAGCCTTTGTGTCCAAACCTCTGCAGTTACCACCACACTTGATATGACAAGGCACTTGAATGTGTACTGTTGCTATGACAAGGCACTTGAATGTGTACTGTTGCTATGACAAGGCACTTTATGTGTACTGTTGCTATGACAAGGCACTTGAATGTGTACTGTTGCTATGACAAGGCACTTTATGTGTACTGTTGCTATGACAAGGCACTTGAATGTGTACTGTTGCTATGACAAGGCACTTTATGTGTACTGTTGCTATGACAAGGCACTTGAATGTGTACTGTTGCTATGACAAGGCACTTTATGTGTACTGTTGCTATGACAAGGCACTTGAATGTGTACTGTTGCTATGACAAGGCACTTTATGTGTACTGTTGCTATGACAAGGCACTTTATGTGTACTGTTGCAATGACAAGGCACTTTATGTGTACTGTTGCTATGAAAAGGCACTTGAATGTGTCCTGTTGATATGACAAGGCACTTGAATGTGTACTGTTGCTATGAAAAGGCACTTGAATGTGTCCTGTTGCTATGACAAGGCACTTTATGTGTACTGTTGCTATGAAAAGGCACTTGAATGTGTCCTGTTGCTATGACAAGGCATTTTATGTGTACTGTTGCTATGAAAAGGCACTTTATGTGTACTGTTGCTATGACAAGGCACTTTATGTGTACTGTTGCTATGACGTATTGTTGCGTGGGTTGTTTGTAGAAAAGGAATTCGGGGAATTGTTGTGATTTTCCCTATGCTACACTGAACAAAAATAGAAAGTGTTTGTTCCATGTTTCATGAGCTGAAATAAAATATCCCATTATCAAGATAATCCATCCACCTGACAGGTGTAGCATATCAAGAAGCTGATTAAACAGCATGATCATTACACAGGTGCACCTTGTGCTGGGTACAATAAAAGGCCACTCTAAAATGTGCAGTTTTGTCACACAACACCATGCTACAGATGTCTCAAGTTTTGAGGGAGTGTGCAATTGGCATGCTGACTGCAGGAATGTCCACCAGAGCCGTTGCCAGATCATTTAATGTTAATTTCTCTACAATAAGCCGCCTCCAACGTTGTTTTAGGGAATTTGTCAGTACGTCCAACCGGTCTCACAACCGCAGACGACGTACGTGTATGGCGTCGTGTGGGCGAGCAGTTAGCTGATGTCAATCAAATTTTATTTGCCACATGCGCCGAATACAACAGGTGTAGACATTGCCGTGAAATGCTTACTTACAGCCCTTAACCAACAGTGCATTAATTTTTTTATAACAGTAACATAAAACAACAACATAAAAAAGTGTTGAGAAAAAAAGAGCAGTAGTAAAATAAAATAACAGTAGGGAGGCTATATATACAGGGGGGTACCGGTGCAAAGTCAATGTGTGGGGGCACCGGCTAGTTGAGGTAATATGTACATGTGGGTAGAGTGACTATGCATAAATAATTAACAGAGTAGCAGCAGCATAAAAAGATGGGGTGGGGGTGGACAGAGTGATCCGTGGTGGCGGTGGGGTTATGCTATGGGCAGGCATAAGCTACGAACAACGAAAACAATTGCATTTTATCGATGGCAATTTGAATGCACAGAGATATTGTGACGAGATCCTGAGGCCCATTGTGAGGCCCATTTTATTTAAAGGTATCTGTGACCAACAGATGTATATCTGTATTCCCAGTCATGTGAAATCCATAGATTAGGGCCTAATTAATTTATTTCAATTGACTGATTTCATCAAATGAACTATAACTCAATAAAACCTTTAAAATTGTTGCATGTTGCACTTATTTTTGTTGTTGTATTGGACTGTAAGCTATTGTTAATCAGTCAAATAGGCTACATATTTGAAAAGAAGTGCAGCCTACCTGTGTTGATTTAGATATAGCCTAGGCAGGCTACGGCTGGAACACTCGAGGACTCCAATTTCGAGAGAGAATACTGTTTATGTAGAAAGAACGAGACGTAGTTGTTTATAGACGGCTCTGGTTTATTAGCTACAACATCCTCATGAGCTAGCACAACAACAACTGTTTAGCCCAGGTACGGTGGCTCCCATAGGACATCTAAGGTGAGTCAAAAGGAACTCACAACAATAACTCCCAGGGGCTACATAGCGAAAAAATACAACTGTTTATTATGGATTTTCATGACAATTATGTTTGCGTACGCTACGCAGTGTATGTGAATTGACCCCACTACTCTCGCACGCAAATTTCATGCCGTTGACAGGCGTCTCTTCATGTGAATTCGGCTTCAGGAGGAAAGAGCGAACAAGCGAATGCAGAAAGAGAGAGAAAAGTAGGACTAGAGCGTCAGTCACCTCAACCCACACCTCTCCCTTCACCTCAACCCACACCTCTCCCTTCACCTCAACCCACACCTCTCTCTTCACCTCTCTTCTCCCTTCACCTCTCTTCTCTCTTCACCTCTCTTCTCTCTTCACCTCTCTTCACCTCTCTTCTCTCTTCACCTCCCTCTTTCTCATCCCTCCACCTCTCTCCACCTCTCCCGCTCCTCCCTCTCTCTCTCTCCTCTCTCTCCTTCCCCCTTATCAATTCACCTCTCTCCACCTCTCCCGCTCCTCCCTCTCTCTCTCTCTCCTCTCTCTCCTTCCCCCTTATCACTTCACATCTCTCCACCTCTCCCGTTGCTCCCTCCCTCTCCATCTCTCATTGCTCGTCCATATATGTATATATTCTTAATTCATTCCTGACTTAGATTTGTGTGCATTGGGTATATGTTTTGAAAATTATTAGATATTACTCGTTAGATATTACTGCACTGTCAGAGCTAGAAGCACATGCATTTCGCTACACCCACAGTAACATGTATGTGACCAATACAATTTGATTTGATTTGATTCTTCTCTCTCTCCTTCCATCTTATCCCTTCGCCTCTCTCCACCTTTCCCTCTCCTGGCTCCCTCTCTCTCCATCCCATCCACCTCTCTCCACCTTTCCCTCTCCTGGCTCCCTCTCTCTCCATCCCATCCACCTCTCTCCACCTTTCCCTCTCCTGGCTCCCTCCATCTCTCCATCCCATCCACCTCTCTCCACCTTTCCCTCTCCTGGCTCCCTCTCTCTCCATCCCATCCACCTCTCTCCACCTTTCCCTCTCCTGGCTCCCTCTCTCTCCATCCCATCCACCTCTCTCCACCTTTCCCTCTCCTGGCTCCCTCTCTCTCCATCCCATCCACCTCTCTCCACCTTTCCCTCTCCTGGCTCCCTCTCTCTCCATCCCATCCACCTCTCTCCACCTTTCCCTCTCCTGGCTCCCTCTCTCTCCATCCCATCCACCTCTCTCCACCTTTCCCTCTCCTGGCTCCCTCTCTCTCCATCCCATCCACCTCTCTCCACCTTTCCCTCTCCTGGCTCCCTCTCTCTCCATCCCATCCACCTCTCTCCACCTTTCCCTCTCCTGGCTCCCTCTCTCTCCATCCCATCCACCTCTCTCCACCTTTCCCTCTCCTGGCTCCCTCTCTCTCCATCCCATCCACCTCTCTCCACCTTTCCTTCTCCTGGCTCCCTCTCTCCATCCCATCCACCTCTCTCCACCTTTCCCTCTCCTGGCTCCCTCTCTCTCCATCCCATCCACCTCTCTCCACCTTTCCCTCTCCTGGCTCCCTCTCTCTCCATCCCATCCACCTCTCTCCACCTTTCCCTCTCCTGGCTCCCTCTCTCTCCATCCCATCCACCTCTCTCCACCTTTCCCTCTCCTGGCTCCCTCTCTCTCCATCCCATCCACCTCTCTCCACCTTTCCCTCTCCTGGCTCCCTCTCTCTCCATCCCATCCACCTCTCTCCACCTTTCCCTCTCCTGGCTCCCTCCATCTCTCCCACCATCTCTCCCTCTCATCCCTTAGACCTCCCTCTATCCCTCCCTCTCTCCATCTCTCTGCCTGTGACCTGGCACCATTAATCACAGTAGATGCTTGGCTGGGGTGTACGCCTCACTACCCTACATCATCACGGGAGGGTGGTTGAATTAACACTACAGAGACAGAAAGGGAGAGCACCTGGGAAAGTGAGGGGAGAGGGAGAGAGAGCGAGAGAGAGAGAGGTAGTGAAATAAAACATGGGAAGTGTTGATGTCTGCTGTTGCTGTCTAGCAACGTAAGCTGCCCATGTTTGAACTGGTAGTGCATTCAATTGTCGCGCCATCCGCAATGATTCCTGCCAAGCCTCAACTGGGAAATGGTTAGTTCCAAGTCAGCTGCTGCAGTTAGCGACACAGCGAGAGGCCAATCCATCAAAGGTGAGGGGGGCTTTGTGAGCAGACAGGCTCATCTTGAGAGACAGTGGAGTGAGCCGGGCCACAGTGTGGTGCTCCATTTCTGATAGAGAGACCCTGGTCTCAGTGTGCATCAGCACACTGACTTCCATTACCTGTCCTTGTCACCTGATATATACTGACTGACTTTACCTGTCCTTGTCCTCTGATATATACTGACTGCCTTTACCTGTCCTTGTCCTCTGATATATGCTGACTGCCTTTACCTGTCCTTGTCCTCTGATATATACTGACTGCCTTTACCTGTCCTTGACCTCTGATATATACTGACTGCCTATACCTGTCCTTGACCTCTGATATATACTGACTGTCTTTACCTGTCCTTGTCCTCTGATATATACTGACTGACTGCCTTTACCTGTCATTGTCCTCTGATATATGCTGACTGCCTTTACCTGTCCTTGTCCCCTGATATATACTGACTGACTGCCTTTACCTGTCATTGTCCTCTGATATATACTGACTGCCTTTTCCTGTCCTTGTCCTCTGATATATACTGACTGACTGCCTTTACCTGTCCTTGTCCTCTGATATATGCTGACTGCCTTTACCTGTCCTTGTCCTCTGATATATACTAACTGCCTTTACCTGTCCTTGTCCTCTGATATATGCTGACTGCCTTTACCTGTCCTTGTCCTCTGATATATACTGACTGCCTTTACCTGTCCTTGTCCTCTGATATATACTGACTGACTGCCTTTACCTGTCATTGTCCTCTGATATATGCTGAATGCGTTTACCTGTCCTTGTCCCCTGATATATACTGACTGACTGCCTTTACCTGTCATTGTCCTCTGATATATACTGACTGTCTTTACCTGTCCTTGTCCTCTGATATATACTGACTGACTGCCGTTACCTGTCCTTGTCCTCTGATATATGCTGACTGCCTTTTCCTGTCCTTGTCCTCTGATATATACTGACTGCCTTTACCTGTCCTTGTCCTCTGATATATGCTGACTGCCTTTACCTGTCCTTGTCCTCTGATATATACTGACTGCCTTTACCTGTCCTTGTCCTCTGATATATATTGACTGCCTTTACCTGTCCTTGTCCTCTGATATATACTGACTGCCTTTACCTGTCCTTGTCCTCTGATATATATTGACTGCCTTTACCTGTCCTTGTCCTCTGATATATGCTGACTGCCTTTACCTGTCCTTGACCTCTGATATATACTGACTGCCTTTACCTGTCCTTGTCCTCTGATATATACTGACTGTCTTTACCTGTCCTTGTCCTCTGATATATACTGACTGACTGCCTTTACCTGTCATTGTCCCCTGATATATACTGACTGACTGCCTTTACCTGTCCTTGTCTCCTGATATATACTGACTGTCTTTACCTGTCCTTGTCCTCTGATATATACTGACTGACTGCCTTTACCTATCATTGTCCTCTGATATATGCTGACTGCCTTTACCTGTCCTTGTCCTCTGATATATACTGACTGCCTTTACCTGTCCTTGTCCCCTGATATATGCTGACTGCCTTTACCTGTCCTTGTCCTCTGATATATGCTGACTGCCTTTACCTGTCCTTGTCCTCTGATATATACTGACTGCCTTTACCTGTCCTTGTCCTCTGATATATGCTGACTGCCTTTACCTGTCCTTGTCCTCTGATATATGCTGACTGCCTTTACCTGTCCTTGTCCTCTGATATATACTGACTGCCTTTACCTGTCATTGTCCTCTGATATATGCTGACTGCCTTTACCTGTCCTTGTCCCCTGATATATACTGACTGACTGCCTTTACCTGTCATTGTCCTCTGATATATACTGACTGTCTTTACCTGTCCTTGTCCTCTGATATATACTGACTGACTGCCTTTACCTGTCCTTGTCCTCTGATATATGCTGACTGCCTTTACCTGTCCTTGTCCCCTGATATATACTGACTGACTGCCTTTACCTGTCCTTGTCTCCTGATATATACTGACTGTCTTTACCTGTCCTTGTCCTCTGATATATACTGACTGACTGCCTTTACCTATCATTGTCCCCTGATATATACTGACTGCCTTTACCTGTCCTTGTCCCCTGATATATACTGACTGACTTTACCTGTCCTTGTCCTCTGATATATACTGTACTCATGCTGGAGGTAAATATACTATAAACTCGACCTCCACTTTTCTCAGATCGCACACACACACACACACACATTTTTTTTATTAAATCCCCATTCACTCCAAAACCCTCTTCCCTTATTCACACTCAAGTCTCTATCTGTGAATAACACATCCATCACTCCCGTGATGGGCCCACCTGGGGGGAAAATACTGCCAAAGCTGGCATTTAAACGCAGTCATTATCCCTGACCCCATAGACAACACTGGGCCTGCTGGAAATATCACTATAAATACCAACAGAACCCTGTGGCTCCTCAGGACTCACGCCATAATAGAAGATACTGGAACACTGTGTACTGTATCTGCCTAGGCTCACACCATAATAGAATATACTGGAACACTGTGTACTGTATCTGCCTATACTCACACCATAATAGAAGATACTGGAACACTGTGTACTGTATCTGCCTAGGCTCACACCATAATACAAGATACTGGAACACTGTGTACTGTATCTGCCTAGACTCACACCATAATAGAAGATACTGGAACACTGTGTACTGTATCTGCCTAGACTCACGCCATAATAGAAGATACTGGAACACTGTGTACTGTATCTGCCTAGACTCACACCATAATAGAAGATACTGGAACACTGTGTACTGTATCTGCCTAGGCTCACACCATAATACAAGATACTGGAACACTGTGTACTGTATCTGCCTAGACTCACACCATAATAGAAGATACTGGAACACTGTGTACTGTATCTGCCTAGACTCACACCATAATAGAAGATACTGGAACACTGTGTACTGTATCTGCCTAGACTCACACCATAATAGAAGATACTGGAACACTGTGTACTGTATCTGCCTAGACTCACGCCATAATAGAAGATACTGGAACACTGTGTACTGTATCTGCCTAGACTCACACCATAATAGAAGATACTGGAACACTGTGTACTGTATCTGCCTAGGCTCACACCATAATAGAAGATACTGGAACACTGTGTACTGTATCTGCCTAGACTCACACCATAATAGAAGATACTGGAACACTGTGTACTGTATCTGCCTAGACTCACGCCATAATATAAGATACTGGAACACTGTGTACTGTGGGATACCTAGTGATCAGTTATCCTGTCCTACTGTACGCTAGCTTAGCGCAACACACAGAGGGATGGAGTTGGATTACGACAATAAATAGTTTTGTATAATACTGTTTTAATATAATTAATTGAACTCACAATCCTGGCGTTGCAAGTGCCATGCTCTACCAACTTTGGAGAATATGGGGAAGATTTGATTTGCTATCAGTGTCTCCTTGAGCCAGGATAAGGGACTTTTCCATGATAACAGAAGTAAAATAAATACGCACACAAGAGGGTTGTCTTTGTTTGCTATTGCTATTCACTCATTGCCTTGACTAGGTGATCTTGTTGATCAATTTTAAGATGTTTTTGTCTCGCTGTTGATTTCAGCTCACTTCCTGTTAGGGTTCTGATCATCACATTGGACTTCCTTACAGAGAGCACCCATCTGTAATGTTAGCCAGAGACATCAAGTGGCAAACTAACACGTCCTTTCAAAGGATACACAGCTGCAATGTTGGTATGTTAGCCAGGCAGAGATATGAAGTAGGCACCATGGATTTCCTAGACGTCATTGTATTTTTATGTTAAAATTGTAGGTTGTGATTAGTTCCTGTGAGGGTGCATGTACAGGTAAATGCTAGTACTTTTTCTAGTTCTAGTATATGTACAGTCTACTGTATTGGTGGTAATAATAATATAATATGCCATTTAGCAGACGCTTTTATCCAAAGCGACTTACAGTCATGTGCGCATACATTTTTACGTATGGGTGGTCCCGGGGATCGAACCCACTACCCTGACGTTACAAGCGCCGTGCTCTACCAATTGAGCTACAGAGGACCACAAAGTAGTCTGTCCTCTGTCCTGGTTTGACGCTGTTCATGGTATAACGTCTCTGTGTCCTTGGCCCCAGTGATGATGGCTGCCAGGTAGACTGTGACCAATGTGCAGGAGATGACAGGAGAGATAGTCACACCTGTCACTGTGCGTGTGCGTGCGTACATGCCTGTGTGCATGTTCGATACGATTGTGTGTGTGTGTGTGTGTTTGTGTTTGTGTGTGTGTGTGTGTTGTGTGTGTGCACAAGCAAATATGTGTGCGTGTGTGTGTGTGAGCAGGTATTCCAGTGTAGCTGTCGTCTTGTTTAGTGACTCTTGTTGGGACAATCTGCACGTGCAGCAGCTTGCACCGAGGTCCTTACGTACTCATGTTCCTAGTTCAGCTAGCTATTAACAAATCATGGCACATCATGCCTGGGCCCAGCGCACGCCACACACTACGGCGTCCCCCTCTATCCTGCTGCCCGGATGTCCTCAGTGTCACATTACCAAGTCACCCCTGTAGAAAAACCTAAGGCCACATGTTACCTAAGAGGATGGTTAAAAGAGAGATAGCTTGCTAGGCACCTCGCAGCGGAACGTGCCGGGGGGGGGGGGAAAGAAGCAGGGGGGTGCTGTCAGTGCTGGACTCATATATACTGTTCATTGGAGAACACGTCTTGGAGACGGAGAGATGCATCACACTGACAGAACCACACCGTCGTCACCAGATCTGTGTTTCGCTAAATGGGAGGCGGGAACGGTTCCCAAAACATGTTACCGATTGGCTCACCTACAGGAAGGTTGACGTTGTTTCGTTCCAGGAACAAATCTTCTATTCTTCCAATAAGGGACAGTTCACAGGAAATTAACATTGTACCCATTTACTGTTAGTCATGCAGCTTGTCAATAGGATTATGTGATTACAGTTCTTGCTAAGTCATAAATAATTTCACTCTATTTTCCCTTGAGAGCAATGAACACCTTGACAAAGATGAATAATCTGTGTTTATGTCAGTGTACTAGGAGAAACCAATACGCTGTTCAATTCATTTCCTTGTTTCCTTGTTGCAGAAGCAGCATTTGGGGAGGGATAATTGATGTCCCCCGACTAGGTTCCTTAACACACTATTGTTCACAACACCTGAGAGAGCACATACTGTCCTGTCATAATGAATCTGCTACTGGAGGGTTACACCACTTGTGTCTACAGGATACAGAAATAGAAACATAAAAACTCAAACTATAACTATAACGAAAAAAACATGAAAAATAATTTTGTAAACTGAAATAAAATAATGAACAAACCCGTTTGAAAACCAAAAACTGCAGAGAAGTTTAGCCTCGCGCTTCAACGCTCCTGGTTGTTTGGGAAATTGACCCACTACTGCTGTTTACTTGGTGCATCTATGTCATCTCACTGAGTCTACCTTTAAACCTGACCTTTGACCTGACCCATCACCTTATGCTTTACTGCCCCACAGTGGCAGGAAGTGACATCCCAAAAAATACCAAAACCCAAGCATAGGCTGCTTTCTGTCCCTAACACTAAAACTAAAACTGAGACTAAATAATATTAAAATGAATTAGAAATGTTTCATAAAACTTCATAAAATAATAACCTTGGTGTGCTGTATTCTAAAGAAATACACTCAGTGGACAGTTTATTAAGTACACCACCCCGTTCACGAAAATGGTTCACTCCTACAGACAGTGAGTCGTGGCTTGCTATATAAAGCAGTCAGGCAGGCATTGAGGCATTCAGTTACTGTTCTATTGAACGTTAGAATCGTCAAAACAAGTGACCTAAGCGACTTTGAGCGTGATATGATGATCGGTGCCAGGAGCACCGTTTCTAGTATCTTAGAAACAGCAGGCCTCCTGGGCTTTTCACGCATGACAGTATCTAGGGTTTACCGAGAATGGTGTGACAAACAAAAAACATCCAGTCAGCGGCAGTCTTGTGGGCGAAAACAGCTCGTTGATGATAGATCGAAGGAGAATGGCAAGAGTTGTGCAAGCTAACAGGCGGGCCACAAACAGGCAAATAATGGCGCAGTACAACAGTGGTGTGCAGAACGGCATCTCAGAATGCACAACTCGTCGGTCCTTGGCACGGATGGGCTACTGCAGCAGACGACCACTCCGGGTTCCACTCCTATCAGCTAAAAACAAGAAGAAGCGGCTCCAATGGTTTTTCTTTATATTTACTATTTTCTACATTGTAGAATAATAGTGAAGACATCAAAACTATTAAATAACACATATGGAATCATGTAGTAACCAAAAAAGTGTTAAGCAAATCAAAATAGATTTTATATTTGAGATTCTTCAAATAGCCACCCTTTGACTTGATGACAAATTTGTCTGGAGTCCAAATTGGAGATTTTTGGATCAAACCGCCGTGTCTTTGTGAGATGCGGTGTGGGTGAACGGATGATCTCCGCATGTGTAGTTCCCACCGTAAAGCATGGAGGAGGAGGTGTTATTGTGTGGGGGCACACAATAACAGTGCTGCATCAAATGACCCGACCTCAACCCAATTGAGATGGTTTGGGATGAGTTGGACCGCAGAGTGAAGGAAAAGCAGCCAACAAGTGCTCAGCATATGTGGGAACTCCTTTAAGACTGTTGGAAAAGCACTCCAGGTGAAGCTGGTTGAGAGAATGCCATGAGTGTGCAAAGCTGTCATCAAGGCAAACGGTGGCTATTAGAAGAATCTCAAATATAAAATCTATTTTGATTTGTTTAACACTTTTTTGGTTACTACATGATTCCATATGTGCTATTTCATAGTTTTGATGTCTTCAATATTATTCTACAATGTAGAATATAGTAAAAGTAAAGAAAAACCCTTGAATGAGTAGGTGTGTCCAAACTTTTGACTGGTTCTGTAAGTGCAATGATCCAGCTCCCTTTTATAAACATTCCTTTGGGAAATACTTAAGAACTTTTATAATTGTGCCTTAGTGATGTACTGTATCTCTGAGTTTATAAGACAAAGTAAGGGAAGCGTGTAAAAAATCATCAATTTCATCTGTTTTCTAACCAGTGTTAGGGTGCAACTTGTTGTGACCCCAGAATATGAGAGAGCTAAATCCCATTAGTGCACCAGTGTCATGAAGCAGCCGGTGTTAAACTCCCAGTCAAGGATGAGTGTCAGGATGAGTCCCTCCCTCTCATGGTGTCATCACTGTTTTGCTTTCTCTGCCAGCTCAGTGTTGCAGTCCACATCACCACTGGAGCCTTTTAGGGATTGTCAGTGCCGTCGCTTGGTCATCCAGCCATTTCTGTCCCGTCAACTCTGTTCCTCAGCTCCAAGGGTGGTTAATCACTTCTCCAAATGGCTGAGAAAGAGTGACTGTGCAAGTGACTAATGTTTGCCTGTAGTAAGTATAGATGACGTCACACTTCCATGTCACTGGCTGCACAGGAAGTACTTTGTGGAATAATTAATTGATTTGATGCTGTGGTTATCACTCAAATGTACACCTTGATCCGAGTGCCCTTTCTTGGCAGACCCCGGTTAGCTCTAACCAAATGGGTAATGTGTTTAGCCAGTAATTTGTCCTGTAATTGTATTATACTGTAGATATTCTCAAGAGTTATTTCAGAATAACTATTTAGGAATTAAGTTATGGTGGTAATGAGGAAAGAAATTGTATCAGCATGTCTGGTTCTTTTATTCTGGAGCAGTATATGCTATTGGAGTAATTTACAGATTCGCTTAGCAGTACAAACATAAACTGGACTCATCAGTGATTGCTATGTTCCTGTTCTGTTGTACTTAGCGAATGGTTAGAGTGGTTACAGACAACACAGCCCTCATGGTATAATGCAATTAGCTAGCTTATACATTGGTCATCCTGAAATTACACCAATGCCTTTATGCAACTTCCTGTTGATGGCATGAAAGTCCTGTATTTGACTGTGTTTTGCGGACTGGCTAATAGCAAGCTAACCAATAAGGACACTGCTTCACACCACTTCATAAAGATACTGTAGAACAGTGTTTCCCATCCCTGGTCTTCCAGTACCCCCAACAGTACCCAGTTTTATTGTAACTCCGGACAAGCACACCTGATTAAACTTGTCAACTCATCATCAAGCCCTTAATGAGTTGAATGAGGGAGGTGTTTGTCAAGGGCTACAACGAAACTGTGTACTTTGTTGGGGGTACTGGAGGACCAGGGTTGGGGAAACACTGCTGTAGACTAATAATCACTGCTTCCTTGGGTTGCTGTATCCATATGCAGGCTCTTCCCTTTGTCGCCCTGTGCAGCCCAGTGAGCATGCTATAATTCTATCATGCTATCATGCTATCGCCTCTGTTGTTAGTCAATAAAAAGATACAATTAGCGATTAGCCGCGGTTGAATGTTTGCATTAGCCGTTAGCCGTAATTATGTCTCCTGAGGCACGCCAACCCTTCCGTGAGAACGAGACATACCAGGTAAAGGACGTTTGGCTAGTGTCACTATTGACTTTGAGCTCAGTTCTGTAAGAAACAACAAATTGTATTTAGCATAGGAATAAATAATAGAAAATAAATATAGAAAAATACAAATATAGATTATTATTTGGCAGTCAGAAGACACCAGGCATTATACCATCCGTCTCCCAGGGACCTCTTATCTGGCACGGACGTCATTGAGACGGAGGGTGGGGCGTCCTTCATCTCACCTTGAGTGCCGTGTGCTATCACTCCTCTCTCCACACAACTCCTTCCCGCTACTGATAAGTATTCCCGGCTGAAGACCGATCTGTCTCTAAGTCATGATAAGTATTCTGGCTGAAGATGGATCTCTCTCTAAGTCATGATATGTATTCCCGGCTGAAGATGGATTTCTCTCTAAGTCATGATATGTATTCTGGCTGAAGATGGATCTCTAAGTAAGTCATGATATGTATTCCCGGCTGAAGATGGATCTCTCTCTAAGTCATGATACATATTCCGGCTAAAGAAGGATCGCTCTCTAAGTCATGATACGTATTCCGGCTGCAGTCGGATCGCTCTCTAAGTCATGATACGTATTCCGGCTGAAGACTGATCTCTCTCATTTATGATACGTATTCCGGCTGAAGACGGATCTCTCTCTAAGTGATGATACGTATTCCGGCTGAAGACGGATCTCTCTCATTCATGATTCGTATTCCGTCTGAAGACGGATCTCTCTCATTCATGATACGCATTCCGGCTGAAGACGGATCTCTCTCATTCATAATACGTATTCCGGCTATAGACGGATCTCTCTCTAAGTCATGATACGTAGTCGGGCTGAAGATGGATCGCTCTCATTCATGATACGTATTCCGGCTGAAGACGGATCTCTCTCATTCATGATACATATTCTGGCTATAGACGGATCTCTCTCTAAGTCATGATACGTATTTGGGCTGAAGACTGATCTTTCTCATTCATGATACGTATTTGGGCTGAAGACTGATCTTTCTCATTCATGATACGTATTCCGGCTGAAGACGGATCTCTCTCATTTATCATACGTATTCTGGCTATAGACGGATCTCTCTCTAAGTCATGATACGTATTTGGGCTGAAGACTGATCTTTCTCATTCATGATACATATTTGGGCTGAAGACTGATCTTTCTCATTCATGATACATATTTGGGCTGAAGACTGATCTTTCTCATTCATGATATGTATTCCGGCTGAAGACTGATTTCTCCAGCCTTAAATAGTTATCTTGGAGGGCGATGGTGCTCGTGAGTGATGTGGGGTAATTCAGATCATCTCACTTTGGCAAAGTACAGTACATACGCAGCTCCATGCAAGTTGTCATTGGCATCAGAGAGAATGTATTCAATTCACATAGGTGTGTTACAGCCAAACTCAGCACACATACACACATAGGGCCGTCACACGCATGGGGTGCCTGGGAAGATGGATGAGCAGAGGGTATCTCCCCCACCCCTTCACCCCTCTGCCCCTCCACGGCTGGGGGGAGAGAGGCAGGCCAGAGCGGAGCTAAGTAAGTGGGGCAGCGAGCAGAGCCGGGTAGAGGAGTTGTAATGGTGTCATCTGTTATCGGTGTAGGAGCGTACGGGGAAGGGAGGCGACGGGAGGCGACGGGAGGCGACGGGAGGCGGGAATAATGCAACGCTCAGTTTTCTCTCACAAGGCAAAGCTGTCTCTCGACCTGTCTAACTGTATGTCGGTCTCTGTGTGAAACCATTATGGAATGTGAAAGCTTGCTGTACAGGTTTTTAAACACAGAGAGGAGAATCAAATTATAGCAGCGGTTTGTTCTCCGTAACGATTACTCGCAGCTGTAGTATTTGCTATATATTTATGTTATAGCTTTCTGGGAAGGCCGATTAACAGAGTTTCCTGGAGTTGAATGGAGGCTGCTCTCACTTTGACCTGCTGTGAAGGAGATTTACCCTGCCAAACTGTCTGGTTTGAGATGTCCTTACAGGACTGTTGAGGTAGAATCTTCATTTCTGAACATTCTCCTCCTCAATTAAGTGAATAAAAGAAGTCCAAAGTTGTTTGAGGACATGATATCGATTTAATCGAATACAGCGGTTGCTCCTCTGATGCCATAAAGGATCATCATTAAAACTGCTATTCTTCAACCAGTTCCAGTGCATGGAACCTTCTCTGTGCCCAATCCTCACAGGAATTAAGACCAGGAAGGCCTGTTATCCACTATCCATAGATGTTGGTAAATGTTTTCCCAATGAAACAAAATATATTGTCTATGTGCCTCTGGCTTTTGAAATTGGTCTTCATAGTGATAGTAGTCCATGGTTCATATTTCATACAGTGTGTGTTGTACAGGCAGTCTTTCTGACAGCTTCCCTCCTTTTCTGATTCAGTCGCTCTCTTATCCTGCCTCCCAGCCTGGACACATTGACCCTGGCCTTGTCTTGTGTTTTCTGATTCAGTCTCTCTCTTATCCTGCCTCCCAGCCTGGACACATTGACCCTGGCCTTGTCTTGTGTTTTCTGATTCAGTCTCTCTCTTATCCTGCCTCCCAGCCTGGACACATTGACCTTGTGTGGGCTGAGCTGTCAGATAAGGCAGCTAGCGACATCAGAACACCAGGGTCCGGATTCACAAAGTGTCTCAGAGAGTGTTTAGGATCATAATTATATGGACCAGGGGGGACCTGATCCTAGATCAGCACTCCTATGGGCCCAGACCTCTGTCATCCCATAATGGCTGTGTCAGTGTCCCACATACAGGCAGCTGTCACAAAGCCTCCAGAGGATCCATCCCCTCCTCCTCAGTCTCTTCTTCTTTCCTCCTGACTGACTGAATGACTGACTGACTGACTGACTGACTGAATGACTGACTGACTGACTGACTGACTGAATGACTGACTGACTGAATGACAATGACTGACTGAGTGAATGAATGACTGAGTGACTGAATGACTGACTGACTGACTGACTGACTGACTGACTGACTGACTGACTGACTGACTGACTGACTGACTGACTGACTGAATGACTGACTGAATGACTGAATGACTGACTGAATGACAATGACTGACTGAGTGAATGACTGACTGAGTGACTGAATGACTGACTGAATGACTGACTGCATGACTGAATGACTGAATGACTGAATGAATGACTGAATGAATGACTGACTGAATGACTGAATGACTGACTGCATGACTGACATCAACACAAGTAGCCTGTGGACTATCTGACTCCATCATGTCATCATGGCTCTATTATGCAGGATATGGTAGTTTTTCTATTGCAGCCATCAGAGACCAACAGCCTCGTGTTGGTTACTGTGTGAAAAGATGTTCCGCTGAGGTGTACCAGAGGCATACACACCCACCTGTGTGTGTTTGCACCATACCAGTGTCAAAGAGGACAGGCAGACAAGCCGTGGCGAGATCCATCCATTGTCTGTGTATAAGCCGAGCCCTGTAGCTAATAAAAAATGGCCGCCGGGCTCATTGTGCGAGGGAATCGTAGCGTGGTAGGAACAGCTGCGGCCGCCCCGGGAGAGAATGTTGAACGCTGACGTTGACTGAGAATCCGATGGCCTTGTAAGAGGGGGACGTGATAGTGGCGGCTGACACATACTGGGGATAGCTGGCTGCAGCGTTGCATCATCTCACGTCTGCAGCTGCAGAAAGGATCCTTTGGAGAATTAGAGAGAATAGTCCAGTTTTAGAATGTTTATTGATGTATTGCACCTTTGGATGATAGGACATTAGGAATTGTCTACCACATTGAGCTTCCATGTTTGGTCAGATGGCACTACCAGATGTACATTTAGCTTTTGTGATAAAGCTAGAATTAGGAAAAGTTATTTTTTCCAATAGAAAAACAGCTTCCCCATTGTTCAATACATGCTGTGAGGAGGATTTTCAGATTCAAAGAGCTTTTCTTCCGCTCAGAGGAAACCTTAGTGAATTACAGAGGGGGTTGTATTGATGAGTAGAGGACGACGTGGATCTGAGGGCGAGTAACACTCAGGGAACTCTAAAACCAGCCAAGGCCCCGACTTGTTCTACCCCGCCATAATCCCTCCCTCAGACAACAAAGGCCCTCCTTGCCCCGTCGTGATTGGTTACTGGCCGAGCGCTGCGTTTATTTAACGGCCCCACCGGGGAGTCCTTAACCCCGGGATTTAACCACAGGAAGCAAGGTCACCGGGTGACTGAGGACAACCAGAATCCACGCCATCATCCCTGAGGATGTAGATGTTCTTGCTGAATCTGCTACATCATATGAACATCCCCATACTAATGCACTGTATACATGTGGATTTAGATGGTATCTTGGGAGGGCAAGTCACTTGAAGGTCTCCTACAATCTATGTCATTGTTTGGTCAGTCTCCTTTATTCAGAGGGAGGGAGGGAGGGAGGGAGGGAGGGAGGGGGGGTCTGGTACAGTGTATTATAAACAGTGTATTATAATAACATTGAATACACTGTACAGTACCAGCTGATCCTATCTGCTACCTGGAGATAGATGCCAAGGCTTCTGGGTAATTTAAAAAGTAGGCGGGGCACCCAATATAATCTCCATGATTAAAGATGAATTTATCCGGCCTGGCAACCGTTATTAAAACTAAAGAGCAGCGTCGCTCTGGGCTGAAACGGAGCAGGTGGGGTGGGTGGAGGGAGGTGCAAGCGAGGGAGAGATCGTAATTGAAATAATAAATGATATGCCACAGACCCATTATGGCTTAAATATTTGAACATGAGCTCTAATTAAGATATTGGGAATGAGTTGACTGGAGATCAACTTGAAGGAATGGCCCAATACAGTGTATTTGATATGCCAATACAGACACTAAAACATTAAGATAATTGATCCCGTCATTGACAAACTATAAACATATGTGGTGCAATGATGTTACACCACGCCGATTTGTATATCTCTATGGGGAACATTAATGAGAATTTGTATATCTCTATGGGGAACATTCATGAGAATTTGTATATCTCTATGGGGAACATTAATGAGAATGTGTGTATCTCCATGGGGGACATTAATGAGAATTTGTATATCTCTATGGGGAACATTAATGAGAATGTGTGTATCTCTATGGGGAACATTAATGAGAATGTGTATATCTCTATGGGGAACATTAATGAGAATGTGTATATCTCTATGGGGGACATTAATGAGAATTTGTATATCTCTATGGGGAACATTAATGAGAATTTGTATATCTCTATGGGGAACATTAATGAGAATTTGTATATCTCTATCGGGAACATTAATGAGAATTTGTGTATCTCTATGGAGGACATTAATGAGAATTTGTATATCTCTATGGGGAACATTAATGAGAATTTGTATATCTCTATGGGGGAAATTCATGTGAATTTGCATCTTCGAAGCAGACGTCACACTTTGGGTCACTATAGGCTACTAGAACACAGGACATTGAGTTCTAGAAGGAAATGTCTTGTAGTCGTCCAAATACTCCGAACCAGAAGATACGAGATGTCTGTCTTTTACAGAAAAGACTCTAATGCTCCCGAAGACAAGTCTTCAGTTTTCTATTTACTATGCAGAACTAACCCTCTTGAGACACATTGTCTAATTTCCAAGGCAGTCCTGAAACAACAGCAGATGAACATCTACCAAACTACCATTCGTGAAAACAACCGATCCTTATAAATATTTGACGTTATACCCAAAGTTCACAAGTGCACAGATATAATAATATAATGTGGATATAAAGTTTTTTCCAACAAAACAGAGCTTACATTTTCAAGTTAATGTTTTTTTGTTTTTCAGCAGTTGCTCCTTTGATATTTCTAAAAGCCTATTTTTGCCATTTCACACATTTATCTAAGCTTGGTAATTAACGGAATTCTTTGATCAGTGTGTTCATCATCAACATACGACTGGTCCATCAACATGGAGACCATCAGGTAAACATACCTGATATTAGATCAACATACTGGACTGGAGTCCAAATACAGGCATATACAGTTGAAGTCGGAAGTTTACATACACCTTAGCCAAATACATTTAAACTCAGTTTTTCACGATTCCTGACATTTAATCCTAGTAAAAATTCCCTGTCTTAGGTCAGTTAGGATCACCACTTTATTTTAAGAATGTGAAAGTCAGAATAATAGTAGAGAGAATGATTTATTTCAGCTTTTATTTCTTTCATCACATTCCCAGTGGGTCAGAAGTTTACATACACTTAATTAGTATTTGGTAGCATTGAATTTGGCCCATTCCTCCTGACAGAGCTGGTGTAACTGAGTCAGGTTTGTAGGTCTCACAAATGTTCTATAGGATTGAGGTCAGGGATTTGTGATGGCCACTCCAATACCTTGACTTTGTTGTCCTTAAGCCATTTTGCCTCAACTTTGGAAGTATGCTTGGGGTCATTGTCCATTTGGAAGACCCATTTGCGACCAAGCTTTAACTTCCTGACTGATGTCTTGAGATGTTGCTTCAATATATCCACATCATTTTCCTTCCTCATGATGCCATCTATTTTGTGAAGTGCACCAGTCCCTCCTGCAGCAAAGCACCCCCACAGCATGATGCTGCCACCCCCGTGCTTCACGGTTGGGATGGTGTTCTTCGGCTTGCAAGTAACCCCCTTTTTCCTCAAACATAACGATGGTTATTATGGCCAAACAGTTATATTTTTGTTTCATCAGACCAGAGGACATTTCTCCAAAAAGTACGATCTTTGGCCCCATGTGCAGTTGCAAACCGTAGTCTGGTTTTTTTATGGCGGTTTTGGAGCAGTGGCTTCTTCTTGCTGAGCGGCCTTTCAGGTTATGTCGATATAGGACTCGTTTTACTGTGGATATAGATACTTTTGTACCTGTTTCCTCCAGCATCTTCACATGGTCCTTTGCTGTTGTTCTGGCATTGATTTGCACTTTTCGCACCAAAGTACGTTCATCTCTAGGAGACAAAACGCGTCTCCTTCCTGAGCGGTATGACGGCTGCGTGGTCCCATGGTGTTTGTACTTGCGCACTATTGTTTGTACAGATGAACATGGTACCTTCAGGCGTTTGGAAATTGCTGTTTAACGGCACAGTCAACTTAGTGTATGTAAACTTCTGACCCACTGCAATTGTGACACAGTGAATTATGAGTGAAATAATCTGTCTGTAAGCAATTGTTGGAAAAATTACTTGTGTCATGCAGAAAGTAGATGTCCTAACCGACTTGCCAAAACTATAGTTTGTTAACAAGAAAGATGTGGAGTGGTTGGAAAACGAGTTTTAATGACTCCAACCTAATTGTATGTAAACTTCCGACTTCAACTGTACGGTTGGACTAATTCTCCTCACTTCTTCCATGGGAGCGGTGTTTATGAATGTAATCATCCGAAAATGTTTTTTATAAAAAATAAACACACTGGGTCACAGGACTGTACAATGAGTCAGTGAGTCGTGGAAAAATACAACATTCATACATTTAAATTAGTTCAACAGAAGGATGAAAGTTCCTCACCATAATCTTAGCCAGGACTCCAAAAGCGCATTCATTTTAGACCCTTGAAATCCCTTTCACTGGAGCATTAAACCAACAGAATATTACTGCAGCTCAGAAAGCTGGGTGGTTTGTGAGGTTCAGGGACGAAAACAAAGCTTTTAAAGGCGGGCCAAACTTTTAGACAGAGTGACAGGGTTTTCCCCCATTGCAACTGCATTATGAGTGACAGGGTTTTCCCCCATTGCTACTGCATTATGAGTGACAGGGTTTTCCCCCATTGCTACTGCATTATGAGTGGAATCCCTTCAGCTATTACTGTGCTTTGACTACTTATCCAGTGGTGACAAGGCATCTGAGGAAAGCTATCTAAGGGAAGAGCTCTGTGTGTGTTGTGTGGACAGTTCAGCATGTGTTCCTGGGTGTATAGAGAAAATTTCCGCAGCATTGAAGGTCCCCAAGAACACAGTGGCTTCCATCATTCTTACATGGAAGAAGTGTGGAACCACCTGTCACGCCCTGGCCTTGAGAGGCCTGTTGTCTTTAGTTGGTTTGGTCAGGGCGTGAGGATCTATGTTAGAATTTCTATGTTTAGGATCTAGATGTGTAATTCTAGGTTTGGCCGGGTGTGATTCCCAATCAGAGGCAGCTGTCGCTCGTTGTCTCTGATTGGGGTTCATACTTAAGTAGCCTGGTTGCCTACCTTAGTTGTGGGATCTTGTTCCGTTTAGGCGTGTATGTGTATAGCCTGAGGACCTCATGTTACGTTGTTTTCTTGTATGTTTATTGAGTAAATAAAAATTTACGCTTTTCACGCTGCACCTTGGTCCAACCCATCTCTCAACGTTCGTGACAGAAGATCCCACCACAAAAGGACCAAGCAGCGTTCCCAGAAGGAGCAAATGCCCGGTACTCAACAGGAGGCTACGTTGGTAGATGTCCTCCTCGGTTGGGGGAAAATCACTGAGGAGGAGGCCGTCCATTACGGTAAGGCAATGAAGGAGGAAGCCCGGGTAGGAGAGGATCAACGGCGACATCAATGAAGCCGGCCGAAGAAGAAGCCCAAGAAGCAGCCCCAAGAAAATGTTGAGGGGGGGCTCACGGGATGGACGACGAGGCAGCAGGAGGCCAGGAAAGGGCTGACTAGTGAGGAGGAGGCCGCTATTTTAGAGATCCTCCAAGACCTGCGGATCGAGAGAGAGGAGCCCCGACCACTGCACCCGGTGGGGTTCCAGTTGGAGTCCCTACGACCATGGGAACAGGAATGGGAACAGTTTTACACTGAGGAGTCGGAGGATGACGACGACGATGAGTTTCTGTTCCCTAACTTGTGGGGGCTCCCGGAGGAGTCCTCACTGGAGGAGGATTGGGCACGGAGAGAGAAGGACTGGAAACGTCGTACATCTCCAACGCCAATTCTCAGCCCGGTACGCCCCGTGCCTGCTCCTCGCACCAAGCCAGTGGTGCGTGTTCCCAGTCCGGCACGGTCCGTTCCAGGACAGAAACACGCACCTAAAATGGAGTCAGCAGGTACAGTCGGTCCGTCCGGATCTTGGGAGGAACGTATCCAACGGCAGGCGAGCAGGATCCAGGCACTCGGCAGCGCAATGGTGCGCGTGGTGAGTACATTGGAGCGATGGGAGAGAGGTGGCGTTTCTACACCTCCTCCAACCACACAATTCACCCGACCTCCAGCGACGGTCACCTGCAGGGAGCACTTTAGCGTGTCGATGCCCAGTCTGGGGCCTGCAACCAGCCCAATTACAGGGTTGGAAACCACCTCTGCGTCGGAGCCCAGGGTGGGCACGACGTACAGCCCCGTTTTGGAGCAGGAGCTCCTAAACGTGTCGGTGCCCAGTCCTATTACAGGGCTGGATTTTTCCTCTGCATCGGTGCCCAGGCTGGGCACGGCGTTTAGTCCTGCTCCAGAGATGGGGATGGATACGGGTCCGGAAGTTTGCTCCACTCCAGAGCTGGAGCAATCCGCTCCACCGGTGCCCCTCAGCCTGCTCCGGTCAGCTGCTCCACTCCAGAGCCAGAGCAGTCCAGTTCGGTAGGGCCCGTACCTGCTCCCCGCACCAAACCAGTGGTGCGCGTATCCAGTCCGGTACGGCCCGTGCCAGCTCCTGGCACCAAACCAGTGGTGTCTGTCGCCAGCCCGGTACGCCCTGTACCTGCTCCCCGCACCAAACCAGCAGTCAGCAGCTCCACTCCGGAGCCAGAGTAGTCCACTCCACCGGGGTCCAGTTCATCTCTGGTCAGCGGCTCCACTCCAGACCCAGAAGTCAGCCCCTCTCCAGGTTCGGGGTCTCCCACACCAGGGTCCAGACAGGGCTTGGTGCATCGTGGGGGGATTGCCGATCCAGGCCCAGACGTCAGCCCCTCTCCAGGTTCGGGGTCTCCCACACCAGGGTCCAGACAGGGCTTGGTGCATCTCGGGTAGATTGCCAATCCAGGCCCAGACGTCAGCCCCTCTCCAGGTTCGGGGTCTCCCACACCAGGGTCCAGACAGGGCTTGGTGCAGCGTGGGAGGAAGGAGAGGGGAAGCATCGCGCCAAGGTCCAAACCAGACCAGGGGCGCAACGGGGAGGCCGAGAGGAAGAGGTCATCACGCCCGGAGCCGGATCCGCCTCCGAGGCTGAAAGCCCACCCGGACCCTCCCCTAATGAGTCAGGTTGGTGCAGCCGTAGTACACACCTTTGGGGGGGGGGGGGGTACTGTTACGCCCTGGCCTTGAGAGGCCTGTTGTCTGTAGTTGGTTTGGTCAGGGTGTTGAGGATCTATGTTAGAATTTCTATGTTTAGGATCTAGATGTGTATTTCTAGGTTTGGCTGGGTGTGATTCCCAATCAGAGGCAGCTGTCGCTCGTTGTCTCTGATTGGGGATCATACTTAAGTAGCCTGGTTACCTACCTTAGTTGTGGGATCTTGTTCCGTTTAGGCGTGTATGTGTATAGCCTGAGGACTTCACGTTACGTTGTTTTCTTGTTTTGTTGTATGTTTATTGAGTAAATAAACATGTACGCTTTTCACGCTGCACCTTGGTCCGACCCGTCTCTCAACGTTCGTGACACCACCAAGACTCTTCCTAGAGTTGGCCGCCTGACCAAACTGAGCAATCGGGGGAGAAGGGCCTTGGTCAGGGAGGTGACCAAGAACCAGATTGTCACTCTGACAGAGCTCTGGAGTTCCTCTGTGGAGATGGGAGAACCTTCCAGAAGGACAACCATCTCTGCAGCACTCCACCAACCAGGCCTTTATGGTAGAGTGGCCAGACAGAAACCACTCTTCAGTAAAAGGCACATGACAGCCCACCTGCTCCAGAGTGCTCAGGACCTCAGACTGGGGCGAAGGTTCACCATCCAACAGGACAACAACCCTAAGCACACAGCCAAGACAACGCAGGATTAGCTTCGGGACAAGTTTCTGAATGTCCTTGAGTGGCCCAGCCAGAGCCCGGACTTGAACCCGATCGAACATCTCTGGAGATACCTGAAAATAGCTATGCAGTGACGCTCCCCATCCAACCTGACAGAGCTTGAGAGGATCTGCAGAGAAGAATGGGAGAAACTCCCCAAATCAAATCAAATCAAATTGTATTTGTTACATGCGCCGAATACAACAGGTGTAGACCTTACAGTGAAATGCTTACTTACAAGCCCTTAACCAACAATGCAGTTTTAAGAAAGAATACCAACAAATAAAAAAATAAAATAAAAATTTAAACAAATAATTAAAGAGCAGCAGTAAAAATAACAATAGCGAGGCTAAATACAGGGGATACTGGTACCGAGTCAATGTGCGGGGGCACAGGTTAGTTGAGGTAATTGGGGTAATATGTACATGTGGGTAGAGTTATTAAAGTGGATATGCATAGATAATAAACAGAGAGTAGCAGCAGCGTAAACGAGGGGTGGGGGGTCAATGCAAATAGTCCGGGTAGCCATTTGATTAGCTATTCAGGAGTCTTATGGCTTGGGGGTAGAAGCTGTTTAGAAGCCTCTTGGACCTAGACTTGGCGCTTCGGTACCGCTTGCCATGCGGTAGCAGAGAGAACAGTCTATGACTAGGGTGGCTGGAGTATTTGACAATTTTTAGGGCCTTCCTCTGACACTGCCTGGTATAGAGGTCCTGGATGGCAGGAAGCTCGGCCCCAGTGATGTACTGGGCCGTACTCACTACCCTCTGTAGCGCCTTGCGGTCGGATGCCAAGTATTTCCCATACCAAGCGGTGACGCAGCTAGTCAAGATGCTCTCAATGGTGCAGCTGTATAACGTTTTGAGGATCTGAGAGCCCATGCCAAATCTTTTCAGCCTACTGAGGGGGAAGAGGCGTTGTGCCCGTGTGTATGGATCATGATTATTACTTAGTGAAGCTCTCAACCCACTCCACTACAGCCCCATTGATGTGGATGGGGGTGTTCTCGACCCTCTGTTTCCTGTAGACCACAATCAGCTCCTTTGTCTTGCTAAATAGTTATTTTTCCTTTCACTGACAGCTTTATCTATTGAGCAAAGCAGAGGTCAATCAATCTAGACTGCTCTCGTGTATCATGAGCAGCAGGTAGATTAGAATGTGGTATGAATTATTTGGACTTTAAATAAAGTTCCAAGATGCTAAACTGAAAGCTGTTTTGTCTCGGCCCTCTGTTTCCTGTAGTCCACGATCAGATCCTTTTCCTTGCTGACGTGGAGTTTGGGGCATGACTGTTTGTAGCTTTCCTTTTTATATATATATTTTCAACACCATCTGAACCAATCAATAATTAGTTTGGACTGGTGGGTGAGGGGACAGAGGAGGGTGAGGAGGGGGGAGAGAGGAGGGTTAGGATGGGGGAGAGGAGGGGGAAGAGGAGGGAGAGAGGAGGGTAAGGAGGGGGAGAGAAGGGTGAGGAGAGAGGAGGGGGAGGAGGAGGGAGAGAGGAGGGTAAGGAGGGGGGAGAGGAGGGTGAGGAGGGAGGAGAGAGGAGAGGGAGGAGGAGGGAGAGAGGAGGGTAAGGAGGGGGGAGAGGAGGGTGAGGAGAGAGGAGGCTAAAGAGGGGGAGAGGAGAGTGAGGAGAGAGGAGGGTGAGGAGGGAGGAGAGAGGAGGGTGAGGAGAGAGGAGGGTGAGGAGGGGGGAGAGGAGGGAGGGGGAGGAGGAGGGAGAGAGGAGGGTAAGGAGGGGGGATAGAAGGGGGAGGAGAGAGGAGGGTAAGGGTGAGAGTAGGGTGAGGAGGGAGGAGAGAAGAGGGTAAGGAGGGGGGAGAGGAGGGTGAGGAGGGAAGAGAGAGGAGGGTGAGGAGGGAGGAGAGAAGGGTGAGGAGAGAGGAGGGAGAGGAGGGTGAGGAGGGAGGAGAGAGGAGGGGGAGAGGAGGGTGAGAGGAGGGTAAGGAGGGGGGAGAGAAGGGTGAGGAGGGAGGAGAGAGGAGGGTAAGGAGAGTGAAGGGAGAGAGGAGGGTGAGGAGGGGGGAGAGGAGGGTGAGGAGGGTGAAGGGAGAGAGGAGGGTGAGGAGGGAGAGAGGAGGGTAAGGAGGGGGGAGAGAAGGGTGAGGAGAGAGGAGGGAGAGGAGGGTGAGGAGGGAGGAGAGAGGAGGGGGAGAGGAGGGTGAGAGGAGGGTAAGGAGGGGGGAGAGAAGGGTGAGGAGGGAGGAGAGAGGAGGGTAAGGAGAGGAGGGTGAGGAGGGTGAAGGGAGAGAGGAGGTTGAGGAGGGTAAGGAGGGGGGAGAGGAGGGTGAGGAGAGGAGAGTGAGGAGGGAGGAGAGGAGGGTGAGGAGAGGAGAGTGAGGAGGGATGAGAGGAGGGTGAGGAGAGTGAAGGGAGAGAGGAGGGTGAGGAGGGGGGAGAGGAGGGTGAGGAGGGTGAAGGGAGAGAGGAGGGTGAGGAGGAGGGGGGAGGGAGAGAGGAGGAGGAGGGGTGAGACAGACAGCAGCAATTACAGCTGATCTGGACTAGGATCTCCACAGAGGGGAGGGAACGAAAAAGAGAGTGTCAGAGAGTAGGGAGGGGGGATGTAAGAGCGGGAGAGAGAACGAAAGAGGGAGAGGGAGAACAAGATAGGGACAAAGAGAGTTAGCGGTGTTCTCTCCAACCCTCTACTGTAAAGCCTCTATTGGAGCGGCGGTGAGCCACGGGGCCCAGAGGACTAGTAGGACAAGGGAGAGGAGGTCATCAGGCCCTGGACAGAGTACTGCAGGGTGGGGGGAGACCCGGACCGAGGGACAGCCGACGGAGTGGCAGCAGCACGGGGGGCCGACGGAATCCTGGGGGGCCGCGGTGGCGGGGGGGATGGCCCCCGGGGGTCGTTTGCAGCCAGGGGATCCTGGACCACAGATCACATGAGCGAGATGTCGCTCAGCGGGCGTGACAGCATCCCCCTGGAAGGGGCGGCAGGGACGAGGAACACACGAGTCAAGCGGGGGGTGCGCCTCTCGTCCATCGTGGCTCAGGAGGTGAGTTATAGGCCGGCCAGTGTTACCCAGGGATACCATACCATTGTGCCGACCAGTTTGTGGGGGTTAACTTGGTTGTCTAAGGAGAGACCATGTGTTTGGCCTGTAGATGTATTGTTCTATGGAGAGAGACTGTACAGCTGCTACTACCATGGGAAATAATCTGTAGCGGGACGGGAGTGCATTGAACTCCACTCCTCCTCCCCGTCT
The DNA here is from genome assembly GCF_964263955.1 of Coregonus lavaretus. NCBI lineage: Eukaryota > Metazoa > Chordata > Actinopteri > Salmoniformes > Salmonidae > Coregonus > Coregonus lavaretus. The sequence continues at coordinate 3,166,623 of NC_140021.1, forward strand.
CTGCTTTGACTGTGTTGACTTATTCCTTCAATAAAGTGCATTGCCTGAGGGAGCTAGACTAGCGCTCAGCAACCCAAGCTCAGACCCAGGGTGATTGTTATTTGATTGTGTAACTCCGGAGATTCCAATTTTAGCAAGCGAGACTCTAGCCCCACAGAGCAAAATAAAGATATCCAATATCTCATTCACATAGAGATAGAGGTATGGTTCTCTGTTAGATATGCGAGACGAGGTGTTAAGAGTCTTTATTGATGGCATTCTTTAAATGGTGCCATCTACACTCTCCTCTCGGTGGCTTCTGTAAATAGAGCAGTCGGAGAAACATCACCACCGCTGTTACTAGAGAGAGAAGGAGGAGTGAGGGAAGGAGACTAGAGAAAGAGATACAGAGAGAGACAGAAACATTTATTAAAAGAGCAATACAGTAGATTGAGGGAGGGTGAGTGGAGAGATGGAAAGAGTGAGAGAGAGAAAAGAGATTAAGAAAGAACTATACAGTAGAGATATTGTTTGAATTCTGGAACGATAGTTAGTGTAGTCATATTTACTCTCTGAGTAAAACGGTTGGTAAAACAGGCTCAAAGTCAACTGTGGTCCATATGTGTGGTAGAGCATGGCACTAGTGTTGTGGGTTCGATTCCCACGGTGGACCAGTACAAAAATGTATGCACTCACTACTGTAAGTCACTCTGGATAAGAGCGTCTGCTAAATGTAAAATGGTATCTGACCTCAGGTGGCTCAAAGAAAGCAACAAGTTAGCTTAGACTGGTTGTCTCATATTCGCTACAATTAACCACAGTTCACTCCATAGACATGAAGTATGTAATGTTCTAATTCTATTTATATGGTTCACTCACAATTAGCCCCTAAATGGATACTGTGTGATAGCTTTGTAGAACAACTGGTCTGTCAGTATTGATGGCTACTGTAATACAGTCGGTCTGTCAGTATTGATGGCTACTGTAATACAGTCGGTCTGTCAGTATTGATGGCTACTGTAATACAGTCGGTCTGTCAGTATTGATGGCTACTGTAATACAGTCGGTCCGTCAGTATTGATAGCTACTGTAATACAGTCGGTCTGTCAGTATTGATGGCTACTGTAATACAGTCGGTCTGTCAGTATTGATGGCTACTGTAATACAGTCGGTCTGTCAGTATTGATAGCTACTGTAATACAGTCAGTCTGTCAGTATTGATAGCTACTGTAATACAGTCAGTCTGTCAGTATTGATAGCTACTGTAATACAGTCGGTCTGTCAGTATTGATGGCTACTGTAATACAGTCGGTCTGTCAGTATTGATAGCTACTGTAATACAGTCGGTCTGTCAGTATTGATGGCTACTGTAATACAGTCGGTCTGTCAGTATTGATGGCTACTGTAATACAGTCGGTCTGTCAGTATTGTTGGCTACTGTAATACAGTCGGTCTGTCAGTATTGATGGCTACTATAATACAACTGGTCTGTCAGTATTGATGGCTACTGTAATACAGTCGGTCTGTCAGTATTGATGGCTACTGTAATACAGTCGGTCTGTCAGTATTGATGGCTACTGTAATACAGTCGGTCTGTCAGTATTGATGGCTACTGTAATACAGTCGGTCTGTCAGTATTGATGGCTACTGTAATACAGTCGGTCTGTCAGTATTAATGGCTACTGTAATACAGTCAGTCTGTCAGTATTGATGGCTACTGTAATACAGTCGGTCTGTCAGCATTGATGGCTACTGTAATACAACTGGTCTGTCAGTATTGATGGCTACTCTAATACAGTCGGTCTGTCAGTATTGATGGCTACTGTAATACAGTCGGTCTGTCAGTATTGATGGCTACTGTAATACAGTCGGTCTGTCAGTATTGATGGCTACTGTAATACAGTCGGTCTGTCAGTATTGATGGCTACTGTAATACAGTCGGTCTGTCAGTATTGATGGCTACTATAATACAACTGGTCTGTCAGTATTGATGGCTACTGTAATACAGTCGGTCTGCCAGTATTGATGGCTACTGTAATACAGTCGGTCTGTCAGTATTGATGGCTACTGTAATACAGTCGGTCTGTCAGTATTGATGGCTACTGTAATACAGTCGGTCTGTCAGTATTGATGGCTACTGTAATACAGTCGGTCTGTCAGTATTGATGGCTACTGTAATACAGTCGGTCTGTCAGTATTGATGGCTACTGTAATACAGTCGGTCTGTCAGTATTGATGGCTACTGTAATACAGTCGGTCTGTCAGTATTGATGGCTACTGTAATACAGTCGGTCTGTCAGTATTGATGGCTACTATAATACAACTGGTCTGTCAGTATTGATGGCTACTGTACTACAGTCGGTCTGTCCGTATTGATGGCTACTGTAATACAGTCGGTCTGTCCGTATTGATGTCTACTGTAATACAGTCGGTCTGTCAGTATTGATGGCTACTGTAATACAGTCGGTCTGTCAGTATTGATGGCTACTGTAATACAGTCGGTCTGTCAGTATTGATGGCTACTGTAATACAGTCGGTCTGTCAGTATTGATGGCTACTGTAATACAGTCGGTCTGTCAGTATTGATGGCTACTGTAATACAGTCGGTCTGTCAGTATTGATGGCTACTGTAATACAGTCGGTCTGTCAGTATTGATGGCTACTGTAATACAGTCGGTCTGTCAGTATTGATGGCTACTGTAATACAGTCGGTCTGTCAGTATTGATGGCTACTGTAATACAGTCGGTCTGTCAGTATTGATGGCTACTATAATACAACTGGTCTGTCAGTATTGATGGCTACTGTAATACAGTCGGTCTGTCAGTATTGATGGCTACTGTAATACAGTCGGTCTGTCAGTATTGATGGCTACTGTAATACAGTCGGTCTGTCAGTATTGATAGCTACTGTAATACAGTCGGTCTGTCAGTATTGATGGCTACTATAATACAACTGGTCTGTCAGTATTGATGGCTACTGTAATACAGTCGGTCTGTCAGTATTGATAGCTACTGTAATACAGTCGGTCTGTCAGTATTGATGGCTACTCTAATACAGTCGGTCTGTCAGTATTGATGGCTACTGTAATACAGTCGGTCTGTCAGTATTGATGGCTACTATAATACAACTGGTCTGTCAGTATTGATGGCTACTATAATACAACTGGTCTATCAGTATTGATGGCTACTGTAATACAGTCGGTCTGTCAGTATTGATGGCTACTGTAATACAGTCGGTCTGTCAGTATTTATGGCTACTATAATACAACTGGTCTGTCAGTATTGATGGCTACTGTAATACAGTCGGTCTGTCAGTATTGATGGCTACTATAATACAACTGGTCTGTCAGTATTGATGGCTACTGTAATACAGTCGGTCTGTCAGTATTGATGGCTACTATAATACAACTGGTCTGTCAGTATTGATGGCTACTGTAATACAGTCGGTCTGTCAGTATTGATGGCTACTATAATACAACTGGTCTGTCAGTATTGATGGCTACTGTAATACAGTCGGTCTGTCAGTATTGATGGCTACTGTAATACAGTCGGTCTGTCAGTATTGATGGCTACTGTAATACAGTCGGTCTGTCAGTATTGATGGCTACTATAATACAACTGGTCTGTCAGTATTGATGGCTACTGTAATACAGTCGGTCTGTCAGTATTGATGGCTACTGTAATACAGTCGGTCTGTCAGTATTGATGGCTACTGTAATACAGTCGGTCAGTCAGTATTGATGGCTACTGTAATACAGTCGGTCTGTCAGTATTGATGGCTACTATAATACAACTGGTCTGTCAGTATTGATGGCTACTGTAATACAGTCGGTCTGTCAGTATTGATGGCTACTATAATACAACTGGTCTGTCAGTATTGATGGCTACTGTAATACAGTCGGTCTGTCAGTATTGATGGCTACTGTAATACAGTCGGTCTGTCAGTATTGATGGCTACTGTAATACAGTCGGTCTGTCAGTATTGATGGCTACTGTAATACAGTCAGTCTGTCAGTATTGATGGCTACTGTAATACAGTCGGTCTGTCAGTATTGATGGCTACTGTAATACAGTCGGTCTGTCAGTATTGATAGCTACTGTAATACAGTCGGTCTGTCAGTATTGATGGAGAAATATGTGTCTGTAAAATTTGATGGCGTGCTGGGGACTGTACTGGGGGATATAGGATGGCGTGCTGGGGACTGTACTGGGGGATATAGGATGGCGTGCTGGGGACTGTACTGGGGGATATAGGATGGCTTACTGGGGGACTGTACTGGGGGATATAGGATGGCGTGCTGGGTGACTGTACTGGGGGATATAGGATGGCGTGCTGGGGACTGTACTGGGCGATATAGGATGGCGTGCTGGGGACTGTACTGGGCGATATAGGATGGCGTGCTGGGGGACTGTACTGGGGGATATAGGATGGCGTGCTGGGGACTGTACTGGGGGATATAGGATGGCGTGCTGGGGGACTGTACTGGGGGATATAGGATGGCGTGCTGGGGGACTGTACTGGGGATATTGACAGACCGTATGGCAGTTACATCAATAGTGGAACATTGAGCATGTTGCTTTTACGTAAGGATCATTTACAGTCTGTCAGTCTTAACTTGTTATATTCACATACCGTCTTCACTGGGTGTGTGTGTGTGTGTATGTGTGTGTGTGTGTGTGTGTGTGTGTGTGTGTGTGTGTGTGTGTGTGTGTGTGTGTGTGTGTGTGTGTGTGTGTGTGTGTGTGTGTGTGTGTGTGTGTGTGTGTGTGTGTGTGCGAGAGAGAGAGAGAGAGCGAGTGAGTGCATACTTGCTCATTACAGTTTTGTCTTCCTTTCATAAAATACTCAACGTTTCAGTGTCAACTCTCCCACACTGACATGTTGCCTTGTGATGAGTCTTATGTTAATACGCTGATGTCTCTATTAGGAAGAGTTACGTAACTAAACAGTGACCATAAGGGATAACTGGCTCCATCCTACCTGAACAGTGACCATAAGGGGTAACTGGCTCCATCCTTCCTGAACAGTGACCATAAGGGGTAACTGGCTCCATCCTACCTGAACAGTGACCATGAGGGGTAACTGGCTCCATCCTACCTGAACAGTGACCATAAGGGGTAACTGGCTCCATCCTACCTGAACAGTGACCATAATGGGTAACTGTCTCCATCCTACCTGAACAGTGACCATAAGGGGTAACTGGCTCCATCCTACCTGAACAGTGACCATAAGGGGTAACTGGCTCCATCCTACCTGAACAGTGACCATAAGGGGTAACTGGCTCCATCCTTCCTGAACAGTGACCATAAGGGGTAACAGTGAGCAGGAATAAAGTAATCATCATTCAAATTGCTTTTTTTATGAGTGCCCATTTTTCCCTCGCTGAAAAGTTATGTCAACAATTTCCACCGAGAGATGTATGGCCTTGCCACGCACAAGTGACTGAGTGGGGGGTAGGAGGAGGGAGATGGGGGTGAGAAAGAGCGGTTCCAAGCAAACAATGCCCTTGAATGCAGCAATCAGTGACTCTGGACAAACAAATCAAGACTCTCTTCCTCTAAGCCTTAAATTATATCCCCTCCACCAGCCAACCAGCCACCTCTCATCTCCTAGAGTCCTCAGCGTGGCGCATGATGGAGTGCACCTGGTGCCTGGAAGCCTCCCTCGTTCTCTGCCCCCCTCTCCCCCTCTCCCATCTCTCCCAGTCTCTCACCCAGTCCTCCCTTTGTTTCTCCCCCCTCTCCCATCTCTCCAAGTCCACCCCAGTCTTCCCATCTTTCTCCTGTAGTCTCCTCTACCCCAGTCTTCTCATCTTTCTCTTGTAGTCTCCTCTATCCCAGTCTTCCCATATTTCCTCTGTAGTCTCTTACCCAGTCTCTCCTGTGGTCTAATCTCTATAAACTGAGTGGGAGAGAAACCAGCCCACTGCTCTGACCGGTATTGTCCACTGTCTGCCACTCTTGAACCCTAAGCCAAAACAACACATGACTCACTCCATAACAAAGGTAGACCACCACAGTCAGCAAAAAATACTGTCAAAGTACAGCACCCTCTAGGATAGTAAGTGGCCAATATGGATATATATCCCAGTCAGCAACAACACAGCAGGGTAGTAAGTGACTGCTATCAATGTACACAGTCAGCATAAAGGTATTGTATCATGGAGTGTAAGTCGCTCTGGATAAAATGTAAACGTCATTGGTGTTGGTTATTTAGTATGTACAGTCGTGGTCAAAAGTTTTGAGAATGACACAAGTATTGGTCTTCACAAAGTTCGCTGCTTCAGTGTTATGAGATATTTTTGTCAGATGTTACTATGGTATACTGAAGTATAATTACAAGCATTCCATAAGTGTCAAAGGCTTTTATTGACAATTACATTAAGTTTATGCAAAGAGTCTATATTTGCAGTGTTGACCCTTCTTTTTCAAGACCTCTGCAATCCGCCCTGGCATGCTGTCAATTAACTTCTGGGCCACATCCTGGCTGATGGCAGCCCATTCTTGCATAATCAATGCTTGGAGTTTGTCAGCCTTTGTGGGTTTTTGTTTGTCCTCCTGCCTCTTGAGGATCGACCACAAGATCTCAATGGGATTAAGGTCTGGGGAGTTTCCTGGCCATGGACCCAAAATTTCGATGTTTTAATCCCCGAGCCGCTTAGTTATCACTTTTGCCTTATGGCAAGGTGCTCCATCATGCTGGAAAAGTTATTGGTCGTCACCAAACTGTTTTTGGATGGTTGGGAGAAGTTGCTCTCAGAGGATGTGTTGGTACCATTCTTTATTCATGGCTGTGTTCTTAGGCAAAATTGTGAGTGAGCCCACTCCCTTGGCTGAGAAGCAACCCCACACATGAATGGTCTCAGGATGCTTTACTGTTGGCATGACACAAGACTGATGGTAGCGCTCACCTTGTCTTCTCCGGACAAGGTGTTTTCCAGATGCCCCGGATTCCAGATGCACTCACACCTGCCTGATGCCATTCCTGAGCAAGCTCTGCACTGGTGGTGCCCCGATCCCGCAGCTGAATCAACTTTAGGAGACGGTCCTGGCGCTTCCTGGACTTTCTTGGGCGCCCTGACGCCTTCTTCACAAAAATTGAACCTCTCTCCTTGAAGTTCTTGATGATCCGATAAATGGTTAATTTAGGTGAAATCTTACTAGCAGCAATATCCTTGCCTGTGAAGCCCATTATGTGCAAAGCAATGATGACGGCACGTGTTTCCTTGCAGGTAACATTGACAATTTAGTCATTTAGCAGACGCTCTTATCCAGAGCGACTTACAGTTAGTGAGTGCATACATTTTTTATACTGGCCCCCCGTGGGAATCGAACCCACAACCCTGGCGTTGCAAGCGCCATGCTTTACCAACTGAGCTACAGTTAACAGAGGAAGAACAATGATTTCAAGCACCACCCTCCTTTTAAAGCTTCCAGTCTGTTATTCTAACTCAATCAGCATGACAGAGTGATCTCCAGCCTTGTCCTCGTCAACACTCTCACCTGTGTTAACGAGAGAATCACTGACATGATAGCAGCTGGTCCTTTTGTGGCAAGGCTGAAATGCAGTGGAAATGTTTTTCTGGGATTAAGTTCATTTTCATGGCAAAGAGAGACTTTGCAATTCATTGCAATTCATCTGATCACTCTTCATGACATTCTGGAGTATATGCAAATTGCCATCATCAAAACTGTAGAAGGACTAGACAGTAGTATGCAGTAGTATTTATGTAGTAAGTAGAGTATGTACTATACATATATACAGTATGTACTATGTATGTAGTATCTAGTAGTATATGTAGACATTATGTAGACAGTCATTGTAATACCTGTATGTGGGGTGATCCTATTCTGTGTTATTTGATACAGACTATGTTGTGGTATTTGTAAGGTACAGTAAATTAACTAGTATTGACTGGGAACATTAGATCTAATTGATAGCCCTCAGGCTCTCACATGGTAAGCAATTGCTACAGTTGTTTGCCGACACCCACTCACTCACGCACACACACACACACATACACACTCACACACACACATACACATACACACTCACACACACACATACACACTCACACACACACATACACATACACACTCACACACACACACACACATACACACTCACTCACGCACACACATACACACACATACACGCTCACACACACACATACACATACACACACACACACACGCTCACACACACACACACACATACACACTCACGCACACACACACACACATACACGCTCACACACACACATACACATCAACACTCACACACACATACACACTCAGGTGGTGTAAACACTGTAACGGAAAAGTGTAAATTATACGGTCATTTGGGGTATTATCAACAGTAAAATACCCTGAAACGTTTAAAATGATGGAAAATGTTGTGGGCGGGGAAATAATGTATATATTTCGAATATTACTGTAATTCCACCCCACAGAACACAGTACTGTATCTTTATAGCGCCAACAACCCTTTGACCACTAGTGGGTGCATTGGCATTGTTGTTTCTGGGATGTTAACATATTTTGAGGTGTGCCTTGTCCGAGGATATATTTGTAGCACCCCGTTAGTGAGAATGCTGTACCAATTTAACTCCTATGTGTCATAGTGCCCCCGTCAATTAAAAATGTATCAGTGACAGATTGGAGCTGGAGCGAGTCTCAAACATTAAATGGTTGAACATTTTGCCATGTTCTTTTGTTCTGATTTGCCTTTGTTAAGGCCTCTAGACGTGCAAGTGATATAAAACATAACATATTCATTAATATACTGTAATGTGCACACTCTGCCTAGCAGCCAACCTGCTTGCACCAATCCCTCAGGATTACAGTAAAATACTGTGAAATACAAACCCCTCCCCTCAATGAATTTCTTTCATCCGTTTATTCCGATTATGGTAGCATTTACTTTTTTTTTTTTTACAGTGATATACAATACATTTTACAGTATTGTACTGTGTGTCAGTACTTGCTTTGATACACTATATTTATATTACAGTAGGTGTACTGTCATATGAAATACAAAATGTTACTTGCCACCACCGAGCTGCCTGTAAGCTACTGTCAAATTCACAGTAACCCCTTTACAGTGAATCTATTGATCGGAAGCTGTTCCTTAGTGACAGTTCTCCAGGCCTCATTTCTCCATCCCAGTTTTAACATAGTTACTTTCCCTTTCCTCTGTGCTTTTCCATAATACAGCAAGGCGTGTGTGTGTGTTTGTGTGTGTGTCTGTCTGTCTGTCTCGGTTTCTGTGTGTGTGTGTCTGTGTGTCTGTCTGTCTGTCTGTCTGTCTACGGGAAAAAACAACATGAATTTCACATGAACAACATGAATTTCACATGTTTTCATGTGATCACATGTGATCTTATGTGAAGTTAATGTGATAACATGTGACAACATATAAAGCAACATGTCATAACATGAAACTACACGTGAAAACATGTGATCTCATGTGAAGTGCTCCATAAACACACGTTTTCACATGAGAAATTTAATGTGAAATCATGTGATTTTCCACATGTGAAATCGTGTTTTTTCTGTAAGGGAAAAGCTGATTGGAAGGTGTAATGGGGGAGGAGCAGACTATAGTCCTCTACAGGGTGTGTGGAATGGTTGAGGAGGAGACGATAGTCCTTTAGGGGATGTGGGTAATGGGAGAGGGGGAGACTATAGTCCTTTAGGGGATGTGGGTAATGGGGGAGGGGGAGACTATAGTCCTTTAGGGGATGTGGGTAATAGGGGAGGGGGATACTATAGTCCTTTAGGGGATGTGGGTAATGGGGGAGGGGGAGACGATAGTCCTTTAGGGGATGTGGGTAATGGGGGAGGGGGATACTATAGTCCTTTAGGAGATGTGGGTAATGGGGGAGGGGGAGACTATAGTCCTTTAGGGGATGTGGGTAATGGGGGAGGGGGAGACTATAGTCCTTTAGGGGATGTGGGTAATAGGGGAGGGGGAGACTATAATCCTTTAGGGGATGTGGGTAATAGGGGAGGGGGAGAATATAGTCCTTTAGGGGATGTGGGTAATGGGGGAGGGGGAGACTATAGTCCTTTAGGGGATGTGGGTAATGGGGGAGGGGGAGACTATAGTCCTCTAGGGGATGTGGGTAATGGGGGAGGAGGAGACTATAGTCCTCTAGGGGATGTGGGTAATGGGGGAGGGGGAGACTATAGTCCTTTAGGGGATGTGGGTAATAGGGGAGGGGGAGACTATAGTCCTTTAGGGGATGTGGGTAATGGGGGAGGGGGAGACTATAGTCCTTTAGGGGATGTGGGTAATGGGGGAGGGGGAGACTATAGTCCTTTAGGGGATGTGGGTAATGGGGGAGGAGGAGACTATAGTCCTTTAGGGGATGTGGGTAATGGGGGAGGGGGAGACGATAGTCCTCTAGGGGATGTAGGTAATGGGGGAGGCTATAGTCCTCTAGGGGATGTGGGTAATAGGGGAGGGGGAGACTATAGTCCTTTAGGGGATGTGGGTAATAGGGGAGGGGGAGACTATAGTCCTTTAGGGGATGTGGGTAATGGGGGAGGGGGAGACTATAGTCCTTTAGGGGATGTGGGTAATGGGGGAGGGGGAGACTATAGTCCTTTAGGGGATGTGGGTAATAGGGGAGGGGGAGACTATAGTCCTTTAAGGGATGTGGGTAATAGGGGAGGGGGAGACTATAGTCCTTTAGGGGATGTGGGTAATGGGGGAGGGGGAGACTATAGTCCTCTAGGGGAGGTGGGTAATGGGGGAGGGGGAGACTAGAGTCCTCTAGGGGATGTGGGTAATGGGGGAGGGGGAGACTATAGTCCTCTAGGGGATGTAGGTAATGGGGGAGACAATAGTCCTTTAGAGGATGTGGGTAATGGGGGAGGAGGAAACGATAGTCCTTTAGGGGATGTGGGTAATGGGGGAGGGGGAGACGATAGTCCTCTAGGGGATGTAGGTAATGGTGGAGGGGGAGACTATAGTCCTTTAGGGGATGTGGGTAATGGGGGAGGGGGAGACTATAGTCCTCTAGGGGATGTGGGTAATAGGGGAGGGGGAGACTATAGTCCTTTAGGGGATGTGGGTAATAGGGGAGGGGGAGACTATAGTCCTTTAGGGGATGTGGGTAATGGGGGAGGGGGAGACTATAGTCCTTTAGGGGATGTGGGTAATGGGGGAGGGGGAGACTATAGTCCTCTAGGGGATGTGGGTAATAGGGGAGGGGGAGACTATAGTCCTTTAGGGGATGTGGGTAATAGGGGAGGGGGAGACTATAGTCATTTAGGGGATATGGGTAATGGGGGAGGGGGAGACTATAGTCCTTTAGGGGATGTGGGTAATGGGGGAGGAGGAGACTATAGTCCTTTAGGGGATGTGGGTAATGGGGGAGGGGGAGACGATAGTCCTCTAGGGGATGTAGGTAATGGGGGAGACTATAGTCCTCTAGGGGATTGGGTAATAGGGGAGGGGGAGACTATAGTCCTTTAGGGGATGTGGGTAATAGGGGAGGGGGAGACTATAGTCCTTTAGGGGATGTGGGTAATGGGGGAGGGGGAGACTATAGTCCTTTAAGGGATTTGGGTAATAGGGGAGGGGGAGACTATAGTCCTTTAGGGGATGTGGGTAATGGGGGAGGGGGAGACTATAGTCCTCTAGGGGATGTGGGTAATGGGGGAGGGGGAGACTATAGTCCTCTAGGGGATGTGGGTAATGGGGGAGGGGGAGACTATAGTCCTCTAGGGGATGTAGGTAATGGGGGAGACGATAGTCCTTTAGAGGATGTGGGTAATGGGGGAGGAGGAAACGATAGTCCTTTAGGGGATGTGGGTAATGGGGGAGGGGGAGACGATAGTCCTCTAGGGGATGTAGGTAATGGGGGAGGGGGAGACTATAGTCCTTTAGGGGATGTGGGTAATGGGGGAGGGGGAGACTATAGTCCTCTAGGGGATGTGGGTAATAGGGGAGGGGGAGACTATAGTCCTTTAGGGGATGTGGGTAATAGGGGAGGGGGAGACTATAGTCCTTTAGGGGATGTGGGTAATGGGGGAGGGGGAGACTATAGTCCTTTAGGGGATGTGGGTAATGGGGGAGGGGGAGACTATAGTCCTCTAGGGGATGTGGGTAATGGGGGAGGAGGAGACTATAGTCCTTTAGGGGATGTGGGTAATGGGGGAGGGGGAGACTATAGTCCTTTAGGGGATGTGGGTAATAGGGGAGGGGGAGACTATAGTCCTCTAGGGGATGTGGGTAATGGGGTAGGAGGAGACTATTGCCGTCTAAGGGATGTGGGTAATGGGGACGCTGGCATGGGGGTAGATGTGGAAGCAGGTGAAGTGTCCCATCCAGTCTGGATACATTTAAGGATATGAGGCCTGTTGGGACACGTAACCATGCACCACAGAGGAATTTGTTATTTTGTTATTTTATTTTTTATTTCACCTTTATTTAACCATGTAAGCCAGTTGAGAACAAGTTCTCATTTACAACTGCGACCTGGACAAGATAAAGCAAAGCAGTGCGATAAAAACATCAACAACAAAGAGTTACAGTGAGGGAAAAAAGTATTTGATCCCCTGCTGATTTTTTACGTTTGCCCACTGACAAAGACATGATCAGTCTATAATTTTAATGGTAGGTTTATTTGAACAGTGAGAGACAGAATAACAAACAAAGAATCCAGAAAAATGCATGTCAAAAATTGTATAAATTGATTTGCATTTTAATGAGGGAAATAAGTATTTGACCCCTCTGCAAAACATGACTTAGTACTTGGTGGCAAAACCCTTGTTGGCAATCACAGAGGTCAGACGTTTCTTGTAGTTGGCCACTAGGTTTGCACACATCTCAGGAGGGATTTTTTTCCACTCCTCTTTGCAGATCTTCTCCAAGTCATTAAGGTTTCGAGGCTGACGTTTGGCAACTCAAACCTTCAGCGCCCTCCACAGATTTTCTATGGGATTAAGGTCTGGAGACTGGCTAGGCCACTCCAGGACCTTAATGTGCTTCTTCTTGAGCCACTCCTTTGTTGCCTTGGCCGTGTGTTTTGGGTCATTGTCATGCTGGAATACCCATCCCGACCCATTTTCAATGTCCTGGCTGAGGGAAGGAGGTTCTCACCCAAGATTTGACGGTACATAGCCCCGTCCATCGTCCCTTTGATGCAGTGAAGTTGTCCTGTCCCCTTAGCAGAAAAACACCCCCAAAGCATAATGTTTCCACCTCCATGTTTGACGTGGGGATGGTGTTCTTGGGGTCATAGACAGCATTCCTCCTCCTCCAAACATGGCGAGTTGAGTTGATGCCAAAGAGCTCGATTTTGGTCTCATCTGACCACAACACTTTCACCCAGTTCTCCTCTGAATCATTCAGATGTTCATTGGCAAACTTCAGACGTGCCTGTATATGTGCTTTCTTGAGCAGGGGGACTTTGCGGGCGCTGCAGGATTTCAGTCCTTCACGGCGTAGTGTGTTACCAATTGTTTTGTTGGTGACTATGGTCCCAGCTGCCTTGAGATCATTGACAAGATCCTCCCGTGTAGTTCTGGGCTGATTCCTCACCGTTCTCATGATCATTGCAACTCCACCAGGTGAGATCTTGCATGGAGCCCCAGGCCGAGGAAGATTGACAGTTCTTTTGTGTTTCTTCCATTTGCGAATAATCGCACCAACTGTTGTCACCTTCTCACCAAGCTGCTTGGCGATGGTCTTGTAGCCCATTCCAGCCTTGTGTAGGTCTACAATCTTGTCCCTGACATCCTTGGAGAGCTCTTTGGTCTTGGCCATGGTGGAGAGTTTGGAATCTGATTGATTGATTGCTTCTGTGGACAGGTGTCTTTTATACAGGTAACAAACTGAGATTAGGAGCACTCCCTTTAAGAGTGTGCTCCTAATCTCAGCTCGTTACCTGTATAAAAGACACCTGGGAGCCAGAAATCTTTCTGATTGAGAGGGGGTCAAATACTTATTTCCCTCATTAAAATGCAAATCAATTTATAACATTTTTGACATGCGTTTTTCTGGATTTATTTGTTGTTATTCTGTCTCTCACTGTTCAAATAAACCTATCATTAAAATTATAGACTGATCATTTCTTTGTCAGTGGGCAAACGTACAAAATCAGCAGGGGATCAAATACCTTTTTCCCTCACTGTACATATGGGATAAACAAAACGTACTGTCAAAAACATAATAGAAAATCTATATACAGTGTGTGCAAATGTAGTAAGTTATGGAGGTAAGGCAATAAATAAATAGGCCATAGTGCAAAAGAATTACAATTTAGTATTAACACTGGAATGATAGATGTGCAGAAGATTATGTGCAAATATAGATACTGGGGTGCAAAATAGCAAAATAAATAACAATGTAAATAACAATATGGGGATGAGGTAGTTGGATGGGCCAATTTCAGATGGGCTGTGTACAGGTGCAGTGATCGGTAAGCTGCTCTGAGAACTGATGCTTAAAGTTAGTGAGGGAGATAAGAGTCTCCAACTTCAGAGATTTTTGCAGTTCGTTCCAGTCATTGGCAGCAGAGAACTGGAAAGAATGGCGGCCAAAGGAGGTGTTGGTTTTGGGGATGACCAGTGAGATATACCTGCTGGAGCACATACTACAGGTGGGTGTTGCTATGGTGACCAATGAGCTAAGATAAGTCAGGGATTTGCCTAGCAGTGATTTATAGATGACCTGGAGCCAGTGGGTTTGGCAACGAATATGTAGTGAGGGCCAGCCAATGAGAGCGTACAGGTCACAATGGTGGGTAGTATATGGGGCTTTGGTGACAAAACGGATGGCACTGTGATAGACTACATCCAATTTGCTGAGTAGAGTGTTGGAGGCTATTTTGTAAATGACATCGCCGGAGTCAAGGATCGGTAGGATAGTCCGTTTTACAAGGGCATGTTTGGCAGCATGAGTGAAGGAGGCTTTGTTGCGAAATAGGAAGCCGATTCTAGATTTAGCTTTGGATTGGAGATTCTTAATGTGAGTCTGGAAGGAGAGTTTACAGTCTAACCAGACACCTAGGTATTTGTAGTTGTCCACATACTCTAGGTCAGACCTGCCGAGAGTAGTGATTCTAGTCGGGCAGGCGGGTGCAAGCAGCGTTCAATTGAAGAGCATGCATTTAGTTTTACTAGCGCTTAAGAGCAGTTGGAGGCTACGGAAGGAGTGTTGTATGGCATTGAAGCTCGTTTGGAGGTTTGTTAACACAGTGTCCAATGAAGGGCCAGATGTATACAAAATGGTGTCGTCTGCGTAGATGTGGATCTGAGAGTCATGCTTATTTAAAATGAAGAGGAAAGCACCTTTAAAGAACATCCAGGCATCCTCTACTGACGAAATGAGGTCAATATCCATCCAGGATGCCCGGGCCAGGTCAATTAGAAAGGCCTGCTCGTTAAAGTCTTTTAGGGACCGCTTGACAGTGATGACGGATGGTCGTTTGACCGCGGACCCATGACGGACGCAGGCAATGAGGCAATGATCGCTGAGATCCTGGTTGAAGACAGCGGAGGTGTATTTAGAGGGTAAATTAGTCAGAATGATATCTATGAGGGTGCCCATGTTTACGGATTTAGGGTTGTACCTGGTAGGTTCCTTGATAATTTGTGTGAGATTGAGGGCATCTAGTTTAGATTGTAGGACGGCCGGGTTGTTAAGCATATCCCAATTTAGGTCACCAAGCAGTACGAACTCTGAGGATAGATGGGGGGCAATCAATTCACATATGGTGTCCAGGGCACAGCTGGGGGCTGAGGGGGGTCTGTAGCAAGTGGCAACAGTGAGATACTTATTTCTGGAAAGGTGGATTTTTAGAAGTAGAAGCTCAAACTGTTTGGGCACAGACCTGGATAGTATGATAGAGCTCTGCAGGCTATCTCTACAGTAGATTGCATCTCCGCCCCCTTTGGCAATTCTATCTAGACAGAAAATGTTGTAGTTGGAGTTGGAAATGTCTGAATTTTTGGTGGCCTTCCTAAGCCAGGATTCAGACACTGCTAGAACATCAGGGTTGGCGGAGTGTGCTAACGCAGTGAATAACTCAAACTTAGGGCGGATGCTTCTGATGTTAACATGCAAGAAACCAAGGCTTTTACGGTTACAGAAGTCAACAAATGATAGTGCCTGGGGAGTAGGAGTGATACTGGGGGCTACAGGGCCGGGGTTAGCCTCTACATCACCAGAGGAATAGAGGAGGAATAGAATAAGGATATGGATAAAGGCTTTAAGAACTGGTCTTCTAGTGCGTTGGGTACAGAGGATATGGAAGGATATGAGTACAGTGGAGGTAAACCTAAGTGTTGTGTAACAATGAAAGAGATAGCATCACTGGAGGCACTGATTGAGCCGGTCTCCGCGTGTGTGGGGGGTGGGACAAAGGAGCTATCTGAGGCAGGTTGAGCGGGACTGTGGGCTCTACTGTGAAATAGTACAATAACAACTAACCGAAACAGCAATAGGCAAGGTATAATGACATGGGAGAGAGGCATAAAGCAATCACAGGTGTTTTTCGAGAGAGCTAAGACAACAGCAGGTAATGGTGACGAAAGTTTGGGCTGAGGCTAAACAGATAAACAGGATGGGGTACCGTATAAAGGAACAGTCCAGCAGACATCAGCTGTATAGCTGAGTGATCATAAGGTCCAGTGAACAGCAATAGGTGAGTCCGGGAGTAGTTCGGTGGCTGCTACGGCACAGGCGAGCAGGAGGCACGACTGTTGATTGCGTGTGCTAGCAGGCCGGGGCTAGCAGATGGATCTTCGTGGTCGTCACAACGGGAAGCCTGTTGAAACCACATCAGACGATTACGTCGGCAGACCAGTCGTGATGGATCGGTGGGGCTCCGTGTCAACACTAGGAGGTCCCGTCCGGTTGACAGAGAGGTAGATAGCCAGGAGATGGGCCTGGCTTTAGGCTAGCTCAAGGCTAACTGGTGCTTGCTTCGGGACAGTGGTGATTAGCCAACAACAACAGCCATTCGGTTGCAGCTAGCTAGTTGCGATGATCCGGTGTTAAGGTCCAGTGATTCAGTGATTCCGGCAGAAAATCCGATATGCTCTGGGTCGATAGCGCTCTGTGCAGACTGGCCGATAATTGTCCAGGCTAGAGCTGGCTGGTAGGTAGTGCAGGCCACGGACAATGGTGAAGACCGCTAACGGTGGCTAATAGCAAGTAGCTAGCTAGCTGGCTAGTTTCAACCGGAGGTTCTAGATAAAAAGTTATAAAGAAATAATAGAATCTGTTCCACATTGGGTGACGCGGGTTGCAGGAAAGTACATTTAGTTAAAGGGTGAGACGAAAAAGTAAAAAAAAAAAAAAAACAGGCTATTTACACGAGGACACTACAGAATACACGACCGCACTGATACGCCATATGCAGTTCAGGAGCAATTAAAATAATGTAATTGAATTGGGATTTATCCTAAGTGTATTTAACAGACACACACACAAACACACACACACAAACACACACACAACCCCCTGCCACAACTGTCTCTCGCCACTCCTGAAAGGTCCCACGTAATGGTGTCACACGCAGCTTGAGACACAGGAGAGGCGTGGAGGGAATGACAAGATGGTTGATTTATAATGGATTAGACAACTGGAGTCAGAGAGCACAGAATTCCTGACAGACTGACAGGTCTTATTCAGTGAACAGGGTAGCTAAGTCACAAATAACATGTTTATGTAGCCATGTCCAGAAGTAGCTGTCTGCATGCTCTTCATCCCTCTTGTATTATGCCACTCTCCCACTCCTCCAGATGCTGTGTGTGTGTGTGTGTGTGTGTGTGTGTGTGTGTGGCTGGGGACTTGTGGCTGGTGGTTGTGGCTGGTGGCTGGTGGCTGGTGGTTGTGGCTGTGGCTGGTGCTTGTGGCTGGTGGCTGGTGGTTGTGGCTGGTGGTTGTGGCTGGTGGCTGGTGGCTGTGGCTGATGATTGTGGCTGGTGGTTGTGCCTGGTGGCTGGTGGCTGGTGGCAGGTGGCTGTGGCTGGTGGTTGTGGCTGGTGGCTGGTGGCTGGTGGTTGTGGCTGTGGTTGTGGCTGGTGGTTGTGGCTGGTGGCTGTGGCTGATGATTCTGGCTGGTGGTTGTGGTTGGTGGCTGGTGGCTGGTGGTTGTGGCTGGTGGCTGGTGGCTGGTAGCTGTGGCTTGTTGTGGCTGGTGGCTTGTGGCTGGTGGCTGGTGGCTGGTAGCTGTGGCTGGTGGTTGTGGCTGGTGGCTGGTGGCTGGTGGTTGTGGCTGGTAGCCGGTGGCCGGTGGTTGTGGCTGGTGGCTGGTGGCTGGTAGCTGTGGCTGTGGCTGGGGGTTGTGGCTGGTAGTTGTGGCTGGTAGCTGTGGCGTGTGGCTGGTGGTTGTGGGTGGTGGCTGGTGGTTGTGGCTGGTGGCCGGTGGCTGGTGGTTGTGGCTGGTGGCTGGCAGCTGTGGGTTGTGGTTGTGGCTGGTGGTTGTGGCTGGTAGCTGTGGCGTGTGGCTGGTGGTTGTGGGTGGTGGCTGGTGGTTGTGGCTGGTGGTTGTGGCTGGTGGCTGGTGGTTGTGGCTGGTGGTTGTGGCTGGTGGCTGGTGGCTGTGGCTTGTGGTTGTTGCTGGTGGCTGGTGGTTGTTGCTGGTGGTTGTGGCTGGTGGTTGTGGCTGGTGGCTGGTGGCTGGTGGCTGGTAGCTGTGGCTTGTGGCTGGTGGTTGTGGGTGGTGGCTGGTGGTTGTGGCTGGTGGCTTGTAGCTGTGGCTGGTGGCTGGTGGCTGTGGCTGATGGCTGGTGGCTGGTGGTTGTGACTGGTGGCTGGTGGTTGTGGCTGGTGGCTGGTGGCTTTGGCTGTGGCTGGAGGTTGTGGGTGGTGGCTGGTGGTTGTGGCTGGTGGCTGGTGGCTCGTGGCTGGTTGTTTTGACTGGTGGCTTGTGGTTGTGGCTGGTGGTTGTGGGGCTGGCTGGTGGCTGGTGGTTGAGGCTGGTGGCTGGTGATTATGGCTGGTGGCTGGTGGTTGTGACTGGTGGTTGTGGCTGGTGGCTGGTGGCTGGTAGCTGTGGCTTGTGACTGGTGGTTGTGGTGGGTGGCTCGTGGCTGGTGGCTGGTGGCTGTGGCTGGTGGCTGGTGATTGTGGCTGGTGGCTGGTGGCTGGTGGCTGGTGGCTGGTGGCTGGTGGTTGTGGCTGGTGGCTGGTGGCTGTGGCTGTGGCTGGAGGTTGTGACTGGTGGCTGGTGGCTGGTGGCTGTGGCTGTGGCTGGAGGTTGTGGCTGGTGGCTGGTGGCTGGTTGCTGGTGGTTGTGGCTTGTGGCTGGTGGCTGGTGGTTGTGACTGGTGGCTGGTGGCTGGTGGTTGTGACTGGTGGTTGTGGCTGGTGGCTGGTGGTTGTGACTGGTGGCTGGTGGCTGGTGGTTGTGACTGGTGGTTGTGGCTGGTTGCTGGTGGTTGTGGCTGTGGCTGGTGGCTGGTAGCTGTGGCATTTGGCTGGTGGCTGGTGGCTGGTGGCTGGTTGCTGGTGGCTGTGGCTGGTGGTTGTGGCTTGTGGTTGTGACTGGTGGCTGGTGGTTGTGGCTGGTGGTTGTGGCTGGTGGTTGTGGCTGGTGGCTGGTGGCTGTGGCTGTGGCTGTGGCTGTGGCTGTGGCTGGTGTTTGTGGCTGGTGGCTGGTGGCTGGTGGCTGGTGGCTGGTGGCTCACACACACACACACACACACACACACACACACACACACACACACACACACACACACACACTTATTAACAGATAGAGACATACGGTACAGATGTAGGATCTTAATTTGATCCAGTTTGAACCAGTTTGCTACAGTTGGAAAATAATCCTGCACAACAGGACATTTGAATTATTATGTGGATTATAATTTATGGATATGTTTGTAGGAGTTCATACATTTTTCGTAAGGGAAATTCAAGTCTGAAATGTCAAAGTGGAAATTACAAACTTCAGAAGCCTTTTTAAACCTCAAATACACTATAAGTTGTACATTTCCTGCATTGCAGGAAAGTTCTCCTTCAACAGGTTGAACAAATTAATAAACTACACTTGTAGACACACGTATACACAGACACCTACTGTAGATGAAATGTATGTTTTATACCTACTGGTTATGACAACTCCTCTTCAGTAGTTTACTGTTCCTTCTGTCATTACATTCAACTTGAGGAATAATCATGCTGTTTCTCCAGCTGGAAACTGAACTTTCCTATTCTATCCTAGATCACAGGACTAAGCACAAAGGAAGAGTTGGAGAGAGAGTAAAGCCCCTTGAATTGTATTGAATTGAGAGGGAGAGAGGGAGGGAGAGAGAGGGGGAGAGATAGAGAGACTCCACAAGTGCCCATCATCTCTCTCGCTCCCCTCTCTCGCTCTCTCTCTCTCTCTCGCTCTCTCTCACTCTTTCTCTCTGTCCTCTCTCTCTCTTTCTCCTCCCTCTCTCTCTCTCTCTCTCTCGCTCTCTCTCCCCCCCTCTCTCCCCTCTCTCTCTCTCTCCTCTCTCTACCTCTCAATTCAATTCAATTCAATGGCTTTATTGGCATGGGAAACTTATGTTAACATTGCCAAAGCAAGTGAAGTCGATAGTAAACAAAAGTGAAATAAACAATCAATATTAACAGTAAACATTACACTCAGAAGTTCCAAAAGAATAAAGACATTTCAAATGTCATATTATGTACAGTGGGGAGAACAAGTATTTCATACACTGCCGATTTTACAGGTTTTCCTACTTACAAAGCATGTAGAGGTCTGTCATTTTTATCATAGGTACACATCAACTGTGAGAGACGGAATCTAAAACAAAAATCCAGAAAATCACATTGTATGATTTGTAAGTAAACAATTTGCATTTTATTGCATGACATAAGTATTTGATCACCTACCAACCAGTAAGAATTCCGGCTCTCACAGACCTGTTAGTTTTTCTTTAAGAAGCCCTCCTGTTCTCCACTCATTACCTGTATTAATTGCACCTGTTTGAACTCGTTACCTGTATAAAAGACACCTGTCCACACACTCAATCAAACAGACTCCAACCTCTCCACAATGGCCAAGACGAGAGAGCTGTGTAAGGACATTAGGGATAAAATTGTAGACCTGCACAAGGTTGGGATGGGCTACAGGACAATAGGCAAGCAGCTTGGTGAGAAGGCAACAACTGTTGGCGCAATTATTAGAAAATGGAAGAAGTTCAAGATGACGGTCAATCACCCTCGGTCAACGACCCGAAACACACAGCCAGGGCAACTAAGGAGTGGCTCCGTAAGAAGCATCTCAAGGTCCTGGAGTGGCCTAGCCAGTCTCCAGACCTGAACCCAATAGAAAATCTTTGGAGGGAGCTGAAAGTCCGTATTGCCCAGCGACAGCCCCAACACCTGAAGGATCTGGAGAAGGTCTGTATGGAGGAGTGGGCCAAAATCCCTGCTGCAGTGTGTGCAAACCTGGTCAAGACCTACAGGAAACGTATGATCTCTGTAATTGCAAACAAAGGTTTCTGTACCAAATATTAACTTCTGCTTTTCTGATGTATCAAATACTTATGTCATGCAATAAAATGCAAAATAATTACTTAAAAATCATACAATGTGATTTTCTGGATTTTTGTTTTAGATTCCGTCTCTCACAGTTGAAGTGTACCTATGATAAAAATTACAGACCTCTACATGCTTTGTAAGTAGGAAAACCTGCAAAATCGGCAGTGTATCAAATACTTGTTCTCCCCACTGTATACAGTGGGGAGAACAAGTATTTGAAACACTGCTGATTTTGCAGGATTTCCTACTTACATAGCATGTAGAGGTTTGTAATTTTTATCATAGGTACACTTCAACTGTGAGAGACGGAATCTAAAACAAAAATCCAGAAAATCCCATTGTATGATTTTTAACTAATTAATTTGCATTTTATTGCATGACATAAGTATTTGATCACCTACCAACCAGTAAGAATTCAGACTCTCACAGACCTGTTAGTTTTTCTTTAAGAAGCCCTCCTGTTCTCCACTAATTCACTGTATTGACTGCACCTGTTTGAACTCGTTACCTGTGTAAAAGACACCTGTCCACACACTCAATCAAACAGACTCCAACCTCTCCACAATGGCCAATACCAGAGAGCTGTGTAAGGACATCAGGGATAAAATTGTAGACCTGCACAAGGCTGGGATGGGCTACAGGACAATAGGCAAGCAGCTTAGTGAGAAGGCAACAACTGTTGGCGCAATTATTAGAAAATGGAAGAAGTTCAAGATGACGGTCAATCACCTTCAGTCTGGGGCTCCATGCAAGATCTCACCTCGTGGGGCATCAATGATCATGAGGAAGGTGAGGGATCAGCCCAGAACTACACGGCAGGACCTGGTCAATGACCTGAAGAGAGCTGGGACCACAGTCTCAAAGAAAACCATTAGTAACACACTACGCCGTCATGGATTAAAATCCTGCAGTGCACGCAAGGTCCCCCTGCTCAAGCCAGCGCATGTCCAGGCCCGTCTGAAGTTTGCCAATGACCATCTGGATGATCCAGAGGAGGAATGGGAGAAGGTCATGTGGTCTGATGAGACAAAAATAGAGCTTTTTGGTCTAAATTCCACTCGCCGTGTTTGGAGGAAGAAGAAGGATGAGTACAACTCCAAGAACACCATCCCAACCGTGAAGCATGGAGGTGGAAACATCATTCTTTGGGGATGCTTTTCTGCAAAGGGGACAGGACGACTGCACCGTATTGAGGAGAGGATGGATGGGGCCATGTATCGCAAGATCTTGGCCAACAACCTCCTTCCCTCAGTAAGAGCATTGAAGATGGGTCGTGGCTGGGTCTTCCAGCATGACAACGACCCGAAACACACAGCCAGGGCAACTAAGGAGTGGCTCCGTAAGAGCATCTCAAGGTCGTGGAGTGGCCTAGCCAGTCTCCAGACCTGAACCCAATAGAAAATCTTTGGAGGGAACTGAAAGTCCGTATTGCCCAGCGACAGCCCCATAACCTGAAGGATCTGGAGAAGGTATGGAGTAGTGGGTCAAAATCCCTCCTGCAGTGTGTGCAAACCTGGTCAAGACCTACAGGAAATGTATGATCTCTGTAATTGCAAACAAAGGTTTCTGTACCAAATATTAAGTTCTGCTTTTCTGATGTATCAAATACTTATGTCATGCAATAAAATGCAAATGGATTACTTAAAAATCATTCAATGGGATTTTCTGGATTTTTGTTTTAGATTCTGTCTCTCACAGTTGAAGTGTACCTATGATAAATATTACAGACCTCTACATGCTTTGTAAGTACGAAAACCTGCAAAATCGGCAGTGTATCAAATACTTGTTCTCCCCACTGTATATATATATACAGTGTTGTAACAATGTACAAATAGTTAAAGTACAAAAGGGAAAATAAATAAATATAAATATAGGTTGTATTTACAATGGTGTTTGTTCTTCACTGGTTGCCCTTTTCTTGTGACAACAGGTCACAAATCTGATGGTACACTGTGGTATTTCTCCCAATAGATATGGGAGTTTATCAAAATTGGGTTTGTTTTCGAATTCTTTGTGGGTCTGTGTAATCCGAGGGAAATGTGTGTCTCTAATATGGTCATACAGTTAGGAAGTGCAGCTCAGATCCACCTCACAACCATAAAGGGCAATGGGTTCTATAACAGACTCAAGTATTTTTAGCCAGATCCTAATTGGTATGTCGAATTTTATGTTCCTTTTGATGGCATAGAAGGCTCTTCTTGCCTTGTCTCTCAGATAGTTCACAGCTTTGTGGAAGTTACGTGTGGCGCTCATGTTTAGGCCAAGGTATGTATCGTTTTTTGTGTGCTCTAGGGCAACGGTGTCTAGATGGAATTTGTATTTGTTGCCCTGGCAACTGGACCTTTTTGGAACACCATTATTTTTGTCTAACTGAGATTTACTGTCAGTTTCCAGGTCTGAAAGAATCTGTGCAGAAGATCTAGGTGCTGCTGTAGGCCCTCCTTGGTTGGTGACAGAAGCACCAGATCATCAGCAAACAGTAGACATTAGACTTCAGATTCTAGTAGGGTGAGGCCGGGTGCTCTAGACTGTTCTAGTGCCCTCGCCAATTTGTTGATTTATATGTTAAAGAGGGTGGGGCTTAAGCAGCATCCATGTCTCACCCCACGGCCCTGTGGAAAGAAATGTGTGTGTTTTTTGCCAATTTTAACAGCACACTTTTTATAATGTCGTATTTTTTCCCGCAACACCACTTTCCAACAATTTGCAAAGCAGACCCTCATACTCTATCTCCACTCCCATCTTCTCTCTCTCCCTCTCTCCCTCCCCCCTATCTATTGCTTGATCAAGGATTTAGAGGGTTTGTGGAGAGCAAAGCTGTGATTAACACTCAGAGACGTGATCTCTCCAAATCTCACCCCTGCAGCTATTTGTCAAGTTGTGTGATTTAAAGTGGAAGTCATTTGTGTCGTGACGAGACAGGGCTTTTGAGTTCTGTGTGTGAGTGTGTGATGCTGATGAGTTTGATCAGCGCGGAGGGAGACATTACATGCTCCAGATGCTCCCTTCCCATCTCTTACCATTATAGATCTCCACCACTAAGCACCTGCAGCCTGAAGCTTGTACAAGTCGTACAAGTAAACATTTATCTGGAGTCTGATGTGACATCTGTTGCTTGATGCTTTGATAAATGTTTGTATTGTTTTGTTTGTGTTGTTACATTTGTAACAAAGTTTGTCTGAGTTTAAGGTTAACAAATTGAAAAACAAATTTTTATGCAAGGCCCTAAAAATTGCCAAAGACTCAAGTCACCCAAGTCATAGACTGTTCTCTCTGCTACCGCACGGCAAGCGGTACCGAAGTGTGGAACCAACAGGACCCTTAACAGCTTCTAACCCCCAAGCCATAAGACTGCTAAATAGTTAACCAAATAGCTACCCGGACTATCTGCATTGACCCTTTTTGACAGATCACATACGCTGCTGTTACTGTTTACTGTCTATACTGTTGCCTAGTCACTTTAACCCTACCTATATGTACATATCTACCTCAATTACCTCGAACCCCTGCACATCGACTCGGTACTGGTGCCCGTACATAAGCATTTCACTGTTAGTCTACCCCTGTTGTGTGACATGATGACGTTGGACCCAGGAGCAGAGAATAGACCAAACAAGGAATAATAATAAATGTAAATACTTTACTGAGAATAGGTAACAGCAGGATTACAGTAACGCTGAGAAAACAACAAACACTAGGACTAGAAAACTTACTCAGTGTCACGGTTCAGACAGACGACCAGAGGACCACAATTGCGTCACACCAGAAAGTTTATTAAACTTAAGGGAAAAGGGAAGTAGGGAGTGAATGAAGGCTCCAGGGGTAACAGGGATCCCGTCCAATGTGCTGGGTCTGTGCCCCCCCCAGTGGCAGCGATGCGTCCTATGAAGCCGGTGGTGGGTGGTCCAGAAGTCCTGGGGGGGGGAGACACAGACACAACAGGGCGGAATGAAACAAGGCAGCAGTACAGTTCAAGGGAAATCCAAAATACGTAGTAGCAAGGCAGAAGGCTGGTCAGAGTTACCGGGATTGAAGAGTAGTCAGGAGTCGTAATGGCAGAAGCAGGTCTGGATCTCCTGAGGCAGAAGAGTATCCAAAAAACAGGCAGGTCCGGGGTCACAAAACCAGGGTGAGCCAGAAGCGCGAGCAAACAGGTTCCGGGTGTGAGCTTTGCAGACGATCTGACACCGGAGAGCTGAAAGACAGGGCCTTAAATACTGGGAGAGGTAGTGGGTAATGCAGCGCAGCTGGCAGAGTAATTAGAGCAGAGCAGAGCAGGGACAGGTGGAGATAGTTAGGCTGAGTAGAGAGAGTGGTGAGCAGAGTGGAAGAAAATTAAGGTGGTAACCCGGTGGAGTGAGAGGCCCATGACAGAACCCCCCCCCCAAGGGACGGCCCCAGAAGTCCCAAGAGCAACACCACGCCGGGCGGGAGGAGGGGAGCCGGAGGAGGGCTAGAACTCCTCCGAACGGTCCGAGTGAACGTCCTCATCCTCGGAGGAAGCCGGAGGGCCGTGGTCGGGAGATGGGACAGGTCCCGAGACAGGATCAGGCACAGGACAGGAAGCCGAGCGGGCAGGACGGTTAGGGACCCCTCTGGGGCGGCCCCTACGGATTGCAGGTTGATCAGGATGCCGTTGGTGGAAAGCGGTGATGAGAGTCCTATCCACAATCCGACTAGCTGGCACCCAGGTCCTTTCCTCAGGTCCATAGCCCTCCCAGTCAATGAGGTACTGGAGACCCCTACCCCTCCGTCTGGACCGAAGCAGGCGGCGGACGGTGTAAACCAGACCACCATCGACGAGCCGTGGAGGAGGAGGACCAGGCGCAGCAGGGACCAGCGGACTCTCATGGATGGGCTTAATCTTAGACACATGGAAAGTGGGGTGCACCCTCAGGGAATTAGGCAGTTGGAGCCGGACAGCAGTAGGCTAATCACTCTTATGATAGGGAATGGGCCAATGAACCGAGGTGCCAGCTTCTGCGACTCCACCCTGAGTGGCAGGTTCTTCGATGACAACCACACCCTTTGACCAACATGGTAGGTGGGAGCAGGAATTCTCCGACGGTTGGCCCCGGTAGTGTAGCTGGCAACGGATCTGAGGAGTGTGGCTCGGGCTTGTGACCAGGTGCGGCGACATCGACGGGCAAAAGCAAGTGCAGATGGGCAAGTAACCTCCTCTTCCTGGCTGGCAAATAGAGGAGGCTGGTATCCATAAACACATTGGAAAGGGGACATACCGATGGCAGAGCAGGTCAGAGAATTGTGTGCGTACTCCACCCATGTCAATTGCTGCGACCAGGAGTGGGGGTTGCGTGAAGTCATGCATCGCAGTGCCTTCTCGAGCTCCTGATTAGCCCGCTCTGACTGCCCATTGGATTGGGGATGGAATCCGGAAGTCAGACTGACTGTGGCTCCCAGCAGGTGACAGAACTCCTTCCAAAAAGCGGAGGAGAATTGTGGACCACGGTCAGAAACTACATCCTTTGGCAGTCCGTGGATCCGGAAGACGTGTTCCAGGACCACCTGGGCGGTCTCCTTGGCGGTTGGGAGCTTGGGGAGGGGAATGAAGTGTGCCATCTTGCTGAAACGGTCAACGATGGTGAGAATGACGGTCATGCCACTTGAAGGGGGCAGCCCCGTGACAAAGTCAAGGGCGATGTGAGACCAGGGACGTCTGGGCACAGGCAGGGGCTGCAGCAATCCGGCTGGGGGCTGGCAGGACGACTTGTGTTGGTTGCAGATGGGGCAGGCTTGGACGAATTCCCGTACATCCTTCCTCAGAGAGGGCCACCAGAACCTCTGGGCGAGCAGGTTGTAAGTGCGGGTGGAGCCAGGGTGACAAGCTAGGCGGGAGTCATGTCCCCACTGAACGACCTGGGACCTCAGGTCTTCGGGGACAAAAAGGCGGTCAGCTGGGCAAGTGCTGGGACCTGGCTGGTTACGGAGAGCCTCCAGCACCTGTTCCTCAACAGCCCAGGTCAGAGCTGCAACGATGCAGGGACTTGGCAGAATCGACACAGGGTCCTTGGAGGGGGTGTCATCCTTCTGGAATTGACGGGAGAGGGCGTCTGGCTTGGTGTTGCGTGATCCAGGCCGGTATGACAGAGTGAAATTAAACCTGGTGAAGAACAGGGCCCAGCGGGACTGCCTGGAGTTCAACCGTTTGGCCGTGCGGATGTACTCCAAGTTCTTATGATCGGTCCAAACGAGAAATGGAATGGTGGACCCCTCCAGCCAGTGACGCCACTCCTCCAAGGCAAGCTTCACAGCCAGCAGCTCACGGTTCCCTATGTCGTAATTGCACTCAGAGGGGGACAATCGACGTGAGAAAAAGGCACAGGGATGGAGCTTCCTATCCTCCGCAGCCCACTGAGAAATCACAGCACCAACTCCCACATCCGAGGCGTCCACCTCCACAATGAATTGCCGGTCCACATCAGGCATCTGGAGGATGGGAGCGGAGGTGAACCTCACCTTGAGGGTACTGAAGGCTTTGTCGGCTGCTGGGGTCCAGGTGAAGGGTTGCTTGGTGCTGGTTAGAGCAGTGAGAGGGGCAGCAACGGTACTGTAGTTCCGGATAAACTTCCTATAGAAGTTAGCAAACCCCAGAAACTGTTGCAGCTTCTTTCTGTTCTCCGGAACTGGCCATGAAGTGACTGCTGATACTTTGGCAGGATCCATTTGGATACTTCCCTCTGCCACTATGTACCCCAGGAAGGCCACTGTCTTGACGTGAAACTCACATTTCTCTGCCTTGGCGTAGAGGGAATTCTCCAGAAGACGATGAAGGACTTGCTGGACATGGCGGGTGCGTTCAGACAGGTTTCTGGAGTAGATTAAGATGTCATCCAGGTAAACGAAGACAAACTTGTTTAACATGTCCCGCAGTACATCATTCACTAGAGCCTGGAACACAGCAGGAGCATTGGTGAGGCCAAAAGGCATAACCAGATACTCGTAGTGGCCTGTTGGTGTATTGAATGCGGTTTTCCATTCATCTCCCTCCCGGATCCGCACTAGGTGGTAAGCGTTTCTGAGATCCAACTTGGTAAAAACAGTGGCTCCCTGGAGCAACTCAAAAGCAGAGGTGAGCAGAGGCAGAGGGTAACGGTTTTTCACTGTGATGTCGTTGAGTCCCCTGTAGTCGATGCAGGGGCGAAGAGATCCGTCCTTCTTCCCCACAAAGAAGAAGCCAGCACCAGCAGGAGATGAAGATGAACGGATTAATCCTGCGGACAGAGAGCCATTGATGTAGTCCTCCATGGACTTTCTTTCAGGAGCAGACAACGAATAAAGACGACCCTTTGGAGGAGCTGTTCCAGGGAGGAGGTCGATGGCACAGTCGTACGGTCGGTGAGGGGGCAGAGATGTGGCTCTTGCTTTGTTAAACACCTCTCTGAGACCATGGTAGCATTCTGGGACATTGGAGAGGTCAGGAGCGGAGTTAGTAGGTACTGGCCGAGGGGGTAGTGCGGCAGCAAGCAGGCAGGTTCGGTGGCAGTCCTCTCCCCACTCCCTGATCACCCCGGTCACCCAGTCGAGCTGAGGGTTGTGCCGGCGGAGCCATGGGTAACCCAGGATGAGGGGTTGGCCTGGAGAGGGGAGCAGGTGAAACTGGATAGTTTCTTGATGGTTTCCGGACAGACCCATCGAGACCGGGGCCGTGACATGAGTGACCGATCCGAGTAAGTGTCCGTCCAGTGCCCGGGCAGGAATAGGAGGTGTCAAACGGAGGTTCTCCAGTCCCAGTTGGCGTGCCAGCTTGATGTCCATTATGTTGGCTTCGGCGCCAGAATCCACCAGAGCAGCCAGGGTGTGAGTTGAGTCAGAGAGGCGGAGGTGAACTTGCAGCAGGGGTTTGCGGTCGGAGGACTGGATGGTCATTGAACTCAACCGGACTCCCCCTATGCCCGGTGAGCTTCGGCCCTTTAAAGGGCAGGTTACCACACGATGTCCATCACCTCCACAATAGAGGCAGAGGTTTGAGGTGAAGCGGCGCTGGCGCTCTGCAGGAGTGAGAGAGGCTCGCCCAATCTCCATAGGCTCAGACTGATCAAGCTGACCTGGGTGAGTGGCAGTAGATGACAGGAGCCCAGTCGGATCTCTCCGAATGCCGGTAGTAGGTGGACCTTGGCGCCCCCTCTCACGACGACGGGTCTGTATCCTTCTGTCGATCCTGACAGTCAGTGCGATGGCTTCATCAAGAGTGGAAGGCAGTTCATGGGAGACCAACTCGTCCTTGATATAGTCAGCCAAACTATGGAAGAACGCGTCCACCAACGATGGTGTGTTCCAAGAACTTCGTCTAGCCAGGGTTCGGAAGTCGATGGAATGGTCTGCGACTGTACGTCTGCCTTGTCGAATACTGAACAGTTCACGAGACGCCTCTGCGGTGGGTGAATCCAGGTCAAACACCTTCAGCATCTCCTCAGCAAACAGGTCGAAGGTTGCACATGCGGGGGTTTGACGTTCGAACTCTGCTGTTCCCCAGAGTCGAGCTCGGCCCGTCAGGTGAGTGATGGCATACCCAACTTTAGCCCCCTCCGTGGCGAAGGTCCTTGGCTGCAAGGAGAACTGAAGTCGGCAGCTAGTCAGGAATGGCCGGACCTGGGTTGAATCGCCGTTGAACCGCTCGGGGTTTCCAATCTTGGGTTCCGGAGCAGCGGCTGCAATGACCGGGGCAGGTAACTCGGGGGCAGGGCTGGTGGGCAGACTGGCTGGGGTAAGGTTGGTGAGGAGTTGAATGATCATGGCGAGTTGTTGTTGCTGCTGCTGGAACTGCTGCTCATGCTCATCGGTTTCCATGTCGGGGAAAGTGTGCGCTGAGTCCATAATGGTCAGATCGTACTGTCACGGTTCAGACAGACGACCAGAGGACCACAATTGCGTCACACCAGAAAGTTTATTAAACTTAAGGGAAAAGGGAAGTAGGGAGTGAATGAAGGCTCCAGGGGTAACAGGGATCCCGTCCAATGTGCTGGGTCTGTGCCCCCCCCAGTGGCAGCGATGCGTCCTATGAAGCCGGTGGTGGGTGGTCCAGAAGTCCTGGGGGGGGGAGACACAGACACAACAGGGCGGAATGAAACAAGGCAGCAGTACAGTTCAAGGGAAATCCAAAATACGTAGTAGCAAGGCAGAAGGCTGGTCAGAGTTACCGGGATTGAAGAGTAGTCAGGAGTCGTAATGGCAGAAGCAGGTCTGGATCTCCTGAGGCAGAAGAGTATCCAAAAAACAGGCAGGTCCGGGGTCACAAAACCAGGGTGAGCCAGAAGCGCGAGCAAACAGGTTCCGGGTGTGAGCTTTGCAGACGATCTGACACCGGAGAGCTGAAAGACAGGGCCTTAAATACTGGGAGAGGTAGTGGGTAATGCAGCGCAGCTGGCAGAGTAATTAGAGCAGAGCAGAGCAGGGACAGGTGGAGATAGTTAGGCTGAGTAGAGAGAGTGGTGAGCAGAGTGGAAGAAAATTAAGGTGGTAACCCGGTGGAGTGAGAGGCCCATGACACTCAGGAGGCAAACACACGACAAACGAGTCAAGCTACTGCAAAGGGAAACAGAAAACACACCTCTCTTAAAGGGGAACTCATAATTAAAAAACAGAACACACCTGAGTGTCATAATACATTTACATTTACATCATTTAGCAGAAGCTCTTATCCAGAGCGACTTACAAATTGGTGCATTCAACTTATGATAGCCAGTGGGACAGCCACTTTTTTTTCTTCTTTTTTTTATGGGGGGGGGGGGGGGGGGGAGGGGGGGGGGTAGAAGGATTACTTTATACTATTCCAGGTATTCTTTAAAGAGGTAGGGTTTCAAGTGTCTCCGGAAGGTGTCAGTGACTCCGCTGTCCTGGCGTCGTGGGGGAGCTTGTTCCACCATTGGGGTGCCAGAGCAGCAAATAGCTTTGACTGGGCTGAGCGGGAACTGTGCTTCTGTAGAGGTAGGGGAGCTAGCAGGCCAGAGGTGGATGAACGTACTGCCCTCGTTTGGGTGTAGGGTCTGATCAGAGCCTGAAGGTAAGGAGGTGCCTTTTCCCCTCACAGCTCCGTAGGCAAGCACCATGCTCTTGTAGTAGATGCGAGCCTCAACTGGAAGCCAGTGGAGTGTGCGGAGGAGCGGGGTGACATGAGAGAACTTGGGAAGGTCGAACAGCAGATGGGCTGCAGTGTTCTGGATAAGTTGTAGGGGTTTAATGGCACAGGCAGGGAGCCCAGCCAACAGCGAGTTGCAGTAATCCAGACGGGAGATGACAAGTGCCTGGATTAGGACCTGTGCCGCTTTCTGTGTCGTACTCTGCGAATGTTGTAGAGCATGAACCTGCAGGATCGGGTCACAGCTTTGATGTTAGCGGAGAACGACAGGGTGTTATCCAGGGTCACGCCAAGGCTCTTTGCACTCTGGGAGGAGGACACAATGGAGTTGTCAACCGTGAGGGCGAGATCATGGAGTGGGCAATCCTTCCCCGGGAGGAAGAGCAGCTCCGTCTTGCCGAGGTTCAGCTTGAGGTGGTGATCCGACATTCACACTGATATGTCTGCCAGACATGCAGAGATGCAATTCGCCACCTGGTTATCAGAAGGGGTAAAGGAGAAAATTAATTGTGTGTGTCGTCTGCGTAGCAATGATAGGAGTGACCATGTGAGGATATGACAGAGCCAAGTGACTTGATGTATAGAGAGAATAGGAGAGGTCCTAGAACTGAGCCCTGGGGGACACCAGTGGTGAGAGCACGTGGTGCGGAGACAGATTCTCGCCACGCCACCTGGTAGGAGCGACCTGTCAGGTAGGACGCAATCCAAGAGTGAGCAGCGCCGGAGATGCCCAACTCGGAGAGGGTGGAGAGGAGGATCTGATGGTTCACAGTATCAAAGGCAGCGGATAGGTCTAGAAGGATAAGAGCAGAGGAGAGAGAGTTAGCTTTAGCAGTGCGGAGAGCGAATAGTCTCTAGGACGGTCTCTGTTGCCCTCTAGTGACAGGTGGAACCATGATAGTACCCCCCCCCCCCCCCCTTCTAGAAGCTGCTCCAGCCGCGGAGCCATGGCGACCACCACGGAGTTGGTTGAAATCCCGAACCAGTCCCGGATCCAGGATGTCCCGGGCAGGCACCCACCCCTTCTCGGGACCGTAACCCTCCCAGTCCACCAGGTACTGCAGGGCACCTCGGATCCAATGAGCCTCCAACAGACGCCGGACAGTGTAGGCCTGATGGCCATCAATAAGTCGAGGAGGCGGAGGGACAGGTGTGGGGGTAGAGAAGGGACTGGTTCCTACCAGCTTGAGTCGGGAGACATGGAAGGATGGACAGACCTTCATAGACCTGGGAAGCTGGAGACGGTAGGTGACCGGGTTGATGCGACTCAGGATCTTGAACGGTCCAACATAGCGTGGCGCAAGCTTCCACGAGTCCACCTTTATAGGAAGATCACTGGTGAGCCATACCCGTTGACCCGGTCGGAGGAGCCGAAGAGGCCTTCAGTGTCAGTTTGCCTGGTGTTGATGTGGAGGAACTTCTCCACTGTTCCTCCAAACAGTGGAGGAACTTCTCCAGCTCCTGGTTGACCCGCTCAGTCTGCCCATTCGACTGTGGGTGGAACCCCGAGGAGAGACTCACAGACGCCCCAAATAGGGAGCAGAAGTCTTTCCAATACCGCGCCACAAACTGGGGCCCACGATCCGAGACAATGTCCTGGGGAAGTCCATGTAGTCGAAAGATGGGTAATCAAGATATTAGTGGTCTCCCTCGCTGAGGGCAACTTGGGCAAAGCAATGAAATGGGCTGCTTTGGAGAACCGATCAATGACCACCAGGATAGTGGTCAGCCCTTGGGAAGGAGGTAACCCTGTGATGAAGTCTAGGGACAGGTGGGACCAGGGCCAGCTGGGGATGGGAAGAGGTTGGAGCAATTCAGCTGGTCGATGTTGTGAAGTTTTACTTTGGGCACAGGTGGAGCAGGCCGTCACGAAGGACCTCACATCCTCAGTCATGTTGGGCCACCAGAATCTCCGCCTCAGGAACTCCAGTGTCCGATTATCCCCCTGGGTGCCCATTGTAGTACTTGGGACCGGACTGATCGCTGGAACATAGATCCTGTTAGCGGTATCCCACCGGTAAGGTTCTCGGTTCTGGGCTTGTCGGACTGTGGTCTCAATACTCCACATCACGGGGGCCACAATGCGGGAACTGGGGATGATGGGCTCGGAGTCCCTCTCCTCATTAGAGACATCGTGCTGACGGGACCAGGGCGTCTGCCTTCTGATTATTGGATCCCAGGTGGTAGGCTAATGTGAAGCTGAACCTGCTAAAAAACAGAGCCCACCTAGCCTGACGAGCATTCAACCTCTTAGTTTCTTGAATGGAGACCAAGTTCTTATGGTCCGTCCAGATCACGAAAGGATGAGGTGCCCCCTCCAACCAGTGTCTCCACCCCTCAAGAGCCCAATTTACTGCCAAGAGCTCCTGGTTGCCTACATCGTAGTTGCGTTCCACTGGCAAGAACTGCTTGGAGAGGAAGGCGCATGGGTGCAGTTTCTTTTCCTCCTCATTCCGCTGTGAAAGGACCGCCCCTGCTCTGGTGTCTGAGGTGTCCACCTCCACCACGAAGGGACGAGTAGGATCATGATGAACGAGGATAGGCCCGGAAGTGAAACTTCCCTTGAGCTCAACAAATGTCCAGTCAGCCTCGGGGGTCCAGCAAAAACGGGTCTGGGACCTGCGGGTTAGGACCGTGAGAGGCACTGCCACTGCACCAAAATGGTGAATAAAACGGTTGTAAAAATGGGCAAACCCGAGGAATCGCTGGACTTGTTTGAGTTAGGTGGGACGGGTCGAGTCGGTGACTGCCTTAACCTTAACGGGGTCCATTTGGATGCCAGAGGTAGAGATAATGTGACCCAGGAAAGAAACTTGGGATATGTGGAACTCACATTTCTCAATCTTGACGTATAGTTGGCTCTGCAGGAGATGCCTCAGGACTTGGCGGACATGTAGGATGTGTTCCGGAAGGGTCTTGGAAAAGATCAGGATGTCGTCGAGGTAAACAAAGACGAACCGATTCAACATAACCCTAAGCGTGTCATTGACCAATGCTTGGAAGACTGCCGGTGAGTTAGATAATCCAAAGGGCATGACTAAATACTCATAGTGGCCACTAGGGGTGTTAAAGGAGGTCTTCCATTCATCACCCTCCCTGATTCTCACCAGATTGTAAGCATTGCGGAGGTCCAGCTTGGTGAAGAACTGGGCCCCTTGAGCCAACTCTAAGGCGGCGGACATTAGGGGTAGAGGGTAACGATTCTTAAAAGTAATCCTGTTCAGCCCTCTAATCAATGCAGGGACGCAGACCCCCATCCTTCTTACCCACGAAGAAGAAACCTGCACCAGCTGGGGATGTAGAAGGGTGAATGAACCCTGCCTCCATCGACTCCCGGATGTAATTGTCCTTGACAGCTGCTTCAGGGGCAGAGAGGGAGTACAGCTGGCCCTGAGGAGGTGTGGAGCCGGGTAGAAGTTCTAGGGCACAGTAGTAAGGACGATGAGGGGGAAAGGTGGCGGCTTGCCTCTTACTGAAAATCTCCCGGAGGTCGAAGTACTCGGGAGGGGGAGCGGAGAGGTCTTGTTCTTCGAGGGATGCCGGGGAACGTGGCAATGCTCTTGGTGGAGGCCTTAGACACTGGCAGTTCTTGCCCCAGTCTAGCAGGTGTCCCGTAAACCAGGAGAATAGTGGGTCATGGAGCACTAGCCAGGGGTACCCTAGGATCAGAGGATTCTCGGGAGCAGTGATCAAAAGAAAGCTAAGAGTCTCAGAATGGTTCACCCCAACCTGCAGTAGAATGGGCTTGGTCTGATACTCCACCTGGCCAGAGCTGATGGGACGCCCATCGAGCGCTTGAATCTGCAGAGGGATGGGACATTTCATGTAGGGGATTTGTGGTTTACTGGCGAAGTCTTGGTCCATGAAATTATCCGCAGCCCCAGAGTCCACGAAGGCTTGAATGTGGTGCTGACAGTTGTCCCAATGGAGGGTTGCGGGTGGTGACAGATGGTGACTTGGTGGCTGGGGAGTAACTTCACAGCTCATCAGGGTCTCCCCTTGACCTGGTGAGCCCTGGCGTTTCCCGTCAACTCTGGACATGTAGTACGGAGATGGCAGAGACCTCCAAAACAGAGGCAGCAGGAGGAGGAGGAGGAGGGGGGGGGGGGAGGAGGAGGAGAGGAGGAGGAGGAGAGGAGGAGGAGAGGAGGAGAAGGAGAGGAGGAGAAGGAAGAGAAGGAGGAGGAGGAGAGGAGGAGAAGGTAGAGAAGGAGGAGGAGCAGGTCACCTGTCATATTTCTGTGGTTACCATGGAGAGGCAGGACCTAAAGGTCAGGGGTGAGATGGCCATCCGCTCCGGTTGACATGGTACAAATGACTCCCCTCGCAGTTACACCACTGTCACTATCTGTCAGTCAGGGAACCTGCAACTGAACCATGCTACAGGGCACATACGTAGAGAGAGAAGGGGAGGAGGAGGAGGAGGAGAAAACAGGAGGAGAAGGAGAGAAGGAGGAGGAGGAGGAGGAGGGGGGGAGGAGGAGGAGGAGAGGAGGAGGAGAAGGAAGAGAAGGAGGAGGAGGAGGAGGAGAAGAGGAGGAGAGGAGGAGAAGGAAAGGAGGATAAGGACAGGAGAAGGACAGGAGGAGGAGGAGAGGATGAGAAGGAAAGAAGCTCTGAACTATCCGTTCAGACACCAGTCATACCTACCTACCTACAGGTTATGTATTTCTCCAGGAGGTTTCCTGAAGGAGAAAGCCTTCACTGATATGTCAGACAATAAAACAAAAACACTATAGTATATACTACAGGAATGTCTGCAAAAACACTAAATTAAATACTACAGTATACTACAATCCGCAAAAGCACTACATTAATTACTATAGAATATAATACAGTTTTTACTACAGTATTTGTACTATAGTTAACTTTAAATACTACAGTATACTACAATGAATAGTACAGTAAAGTTCCACAAAAAAATATTTACAAAAAAAATATTTACAAAGAAAATATTTAAAAAAAATTAAAATATAGAGTAAAATAAAAAATAAAAAATAAAAAATGTATGCACTCACTAACTGTAAGTCGCTCCGGATAAGAGCGTCTGCTAAATGACTAAAATGTAAAAATGTAAATAGTATTCTATAGTATTGTTTAATGTGGGGTGTGCCTGTGCTAATGTCTGTGTGCCATGCATTTGACCCTGAGTTCAATTAATTGAATTGGTCAATAGGTTGTTGGTCAACATTATCCCATGGTCCACTCACCAGTTCCATGAAACTGATACATCACACTTATAAGACACTAAAACCTACTATCCCTGTTTTCATATACTGGCTTAATTGTTTTGGCCTATGTGTATATTTGCTGTTGCTCTGCCTGCAGACCTGCTGTACTGTTTGATAGACCATGAGAATGATGTCATTCAAAGACTCCAAAGCAACACAGTTAAAGCTACTGTGCTGTATTCATGTGTAGTGCCAGTGTAACTAGACACTGTGGTTAGACTACTGAACTCAAGCCTTGTTGAATGAAGAGCTCAGCTCTAATGGTTTGAACAGGGTATTTATCCCATTGAAGAGTTCGCTATAGAAACGAACAGACACCTTGAATAGCAGACAGTTACTTGAGCAATTTGCTAGAAAGCAAGTGATTCCAACATGTGGAAACAACATGTATATTCACAAGCTTTAGCAAGCGGACAGTGAAATGCTTACTTGCACAAACACACACGCACACACTCTCTCACTCTTCAATCTTCACTAGCTCATTCTCACAAAGGGAGAGGAACAAAACTGAGAGAAAATTCTAGACGTCTATGCTGAGGAGATTATCTCTGGGAGGTTTAGAGAGAAACTCTGCCTCACTAGCCTTTCTTACTCCATCTGTCCTTCTCTCCTGGAGGTATAATCTCTCCATTCTCCATTGTCACCTGGGATGTCTCACCATTGCATGTGTTGTGGTTGTGTTGTGGTTGTGTTGTGGTTGTGGTTGTGGTTAATGTTGCATTCTGTTGATGCCTTTCATCTCTTGGCTATAGGGCCATTTCTGTTTACCACGGTCTTTCTGAAATAGGAAAAAATGGTCTCCAACACTAAGCCATCTTGTTGTAAGTCTAATTAAAATGAAGACGTCTGAAATGAATCATGCCTACTCGAATTTGCCTACTTTCAGCACCATGAGCTGTCTATATCCGTTTGATTGTGCCGCAGCTGCTTCTTCAAGTTTCAGCACCACAATGTAAGTTACTCAAATCTGGCTTATTGTGAGGTCAATAACGCTGATAAATACATCATGGGCAAGAAACATGTTGTTTTTAATAAAATCAATTATAGTAGTAGCAAGCTATAAAGTTGACCTCCAGTCCTCCTTCTCATCTTGGCGCTCTCCTCAAACTGAACAGAACATATAGTGTTTGATAAAGAGCCGATCCACAATAGAGGGATTCATTTAGGTTTAGAGGGACCAGATATGGAGACTTAATTTTCAGCCAGTACATGTCTGTGGGGTTTCTTTCTGTGTGCATCCCTCTCTCCCTCTTTCCCCCTCTCTCTGTCGATCTCTCCCTTTTTCTCTCTCTCACTCTTCTTCCTATTCTCTCTCTCCTTCTGTCTCTTTTCTCTCCCCCACTATAGGCTAGTCTGGCTATATATAGGCTATATACAGTGGGGAAAAAAAGTATTTAGTCAGCCACCAATTGTGCAGGTTCTCCCACTTAAAAAGATGAGAGAGGCCTGTAATTTTCATCATAGGTACACGTCAACTATGACAGACAAATTGAGAATTTTTTTTCTCCAGAAAATCACATTGTAGGATTTTTAATGAATTTATTTGCAAATTATGGTGGAAAATAAGTATTTGGTCACCTACAAACAAGCAAGATTTCTGGCTCTCACAGACCTGTAACGTCTTCTTTAAGAGACTCCTCTGTCCTCCACTCGTTACCTGTATTAATGGCACCTGTTTGAACTTGTTATCAGTATAAAAGACACCTGTCCACAACCTCAAACAGTCACACTCCAAACTCCACTATGGCCAAGACCAAAGAGCTGTCAAAGGACACCAGAAACAAAATTGTAGACCTGCACCAGGCTGGGAAGACTGAATCTGCAATAGGTAAGCAGCTTGGTTTGAAGAAATCAACTGTGGGAGCAATTATTAGGAAATGGAAGACATACAAGACCACTGATAATCTCCCTCGATCTGGGGCTCCACGCAAGATCTCACCCCGTGGGGTCAAAATGATCACAAGAACGGTGAGCAAAAATCCCAGAACCACACGGGGGGACCTAGTGAATGACCTGCAGAGAGCTGGGACCAAAGTAACAAAGCCTACGATCAGTAACACACTACGCCGCCAGGGACTCAAATCCTGCAGTGCCAGACGTGTCCCCCTGCTTAAGCCAGTACATGTCCAGGCCCGTCTGAAGTTTGCTAGAGTGCATTTGGATGATCCAGAAGAGGATTGGGAGAATGTCATATGGTCAGATGAAACCAAAATAGAACTTTTTGGTAAAAACTCAACTCGTCGTGTTTGGAGGACAAAGAATGCTGAGTTGCATCCAAAGAACACCATACCTACTGTGAAGCATGGGGGTGGAAACATCATGCTTTGGGGCTGTTTTTCTGCAAAGGGACCAGGACGACTGATCCGTGTAAAGGAAAGAATGAATGGGGCCATGTATCGTGAGATTTTGAGTGAAAACCTCCTTCCATCAGCAAGGGCATTGAAGATGAAACGTGGCTGGGTCTTTCAGCATGACAATGATCCCAAACACACCGCCCGGGCAACGAAGGAGTGGCTTCGTAAGAAGCATT
Organism: Coregonus lavaretus; assembly: GCF_964263955.1. Taxonomy (NCBI): domain Eukaryota; kingdom Metazoa; phylum Chordata; class Actinopteri; order Salmoniformes; family Salmonidae; genus Coregonus; species Coregonus lavaretus. The sequence goes on from NC_140021.1 coordinate 3,205,964, forward strand.
TCAAGGTCCTGGAGTGGCCTAGCCAGTCTCCAGATCTCAACCCCATAGAAAATCTTTGGAGGGAGTTGAAAGTCTGTGTTGCCCAGCGACAGCCCCAAAACATCACTGCTCTAGAGGAGATATGCATGGAGGAATGGACCAAAATACAAGCAACAGTGTGTGAAAACCTTGTGAAGACTTACAGAAAACGTTTGACCTGTGTCATTGCCAACAAAGGGTATATAACAAAGTATTGAGAAACTTTTGTTATTGACCAAATACTTATTTTCCACCATAATTTGCTAATAAATTCATTAAAAATCCTACAATGTGATTTTCTGGATTTATTTTTCTCATTTTGTCTGTCATAGTTGACATGTACCTATGATGAAAATTACAGGCCTCTCTCATCTTTTTAAGTGGAAGAATTTGCACAATTGGTGGCTGACTAAATACTTTTCCCCCCCACTGTATAGGCTATATGGGCTATAGGCTAGTCTTGTTATATATAGGCTATATGGGCTATAAGCTAATCTGGTTATATATAGGCGATATGGGCTATAGGCTAGTCCGCACGCGCAATATTAATTTATTTGGTGTGACTTTTTATTTCTGTGTAGGCCTAATCAAAAATTATTTTCGGAAGACTCTCCTCTTGAAGTGCCACCATAGGCCTACACAGCACAGCCATTGGTTAGGCAGCACACAAATACGTTATTGATCAGCAAGAGCAGAGCAGGCCGGGGCTCAGGGTTGGAATATCCATTGCACTGTGTAATGCAGCCTAGTTTTATTTACACCATCCCAGCATCTATCTTAGAAATATAACTTCACTCTGTACTTCTCCGAGCATGTACTTAAGCCTATAGATTGGTTAGCTGACAATGTCACGATGGTTAGCTGACAATGTCACGAAAATGATGTGCACGCTTCCATGTGGCAGAAGTCAGCGTGTTGTTGTGATTCTGGATGGACAGATAGCGATCAACAATTACAACAACCTGCCATGTGGGAGAAGTCAGCGTGTTGTTGTGATTCTGGATGGACAGATAGCTATCAACAATTACAACAACCTGTCATGTGGTAGTCGTAGGTGGCTCGTTTCAGCCAATTGTGTCTTGTTCTTGGTATCATGTCTTGTTTTGAGGTGTTTTGACTGATCTAACGTCTAAGCTAATATTTGCTAAAATACGCTAGCTAAGCTAACCAAAGAGTCAGTACAGCATTAAGATTGAATCCTACTACACCAGCTCTGACTCTCATCGGATGTGACAGGGCTTGCAAACTATCATGGATTCCAAAGGAAAACCCAGCCGCGAGCTGCCCAGTGACACGAGCCTACCAGAAGAGCTAAATGCCTTTTACGCTCGCCTCAAGGCAAGTAACACTGAACCATGCATGAGAGCACCAGCTGTTGCAGACGACTGTGTGATCACGCTCTCCATAGGTGATGTGAGTAAGAGCTTCAAACAGGTTAACATTCATTCACAAGTCCAGGATCCAGTTGCAGAGGGAGGTGTTTAGTCCCAGGGTCTTTAGCTTAGTGATGAGCATTGAGGGCACTATGGTGTTGAACGCTAAGCTGTAGTCAATGAATAGCCTTCTCACGTAGGTGTTCCTCTTGTCCAGGTGGGAAAGGGCAGTGCGGAGCGCAATAGAGATTGCGTCATCTGTGGATCTGTTGGGGCGGTATGCAAATTGGAGTGGGTCTAGGGTTTCTGGGATAATGGTGTTGATGTGAGCCATGACCAGCCTTCATCAAATCAAATCGTATGTGTCACATACACGTGTTTTTAGCAGATGTTATTGCGGGTGTAGCGAAATGCTTGTGCTTCTAGCTCCCGATAGTGCAGTAATATCTAACAAGTAATATCTAACAATTTCACAATATATACCCAATACACACAAATCTAAGTAAGGAATGGAATTATACTTATATGAACGAGCAATGACAGAGCAGCATGGACTAAGACACTGTAGAATATTATTGAATACAGTATATATACATGAGATGAGTAATGCAAGATATGTAAACATTATTAAAGTGACTAGTGTCCATTTCTTAAAGTGACCAGTGATTTCAATAGGCAGCAGCAGCCTCAAATGTGCTAGTGATGGCTATTTAACAGTTTGATGGCCTTGAGATAGAAGCTGTTTTTCAGTCTCTCGGTTCCAGCTTTGATGCACCTGTACTGACCTCGCCTTCTGGATGATAGCGGGGCAGTGGCTCGGGTGGTTGATGTCCTTGATTATCTTTTTGGCCTTCCTGTGACATCGGGTGCTGTAGGTGTCCTGGAGGGTGGGTAGTTTGCCCCCGGTAATGCGTTGGGCAGACCGCACGACCCTCTGGAGAGCCCTGCGGTTGTGGGCGGTGCAGTTGCCGTAACAGGCGGTGATACAGCCCGACAGGATGCTCTCAATTGTGCATCTGTAAACGTTTGTGAGGGTTTTAGGTGCCACGCCAAATTTCTTTAACCTCCTGAGGTTGAAGAGGCTCTGTTGCGCCTTCTTCACCACACTATCTGTGTGGGTGGACCATTTTAGTTTGTCAGTGATGTGTACTTGAAGATTTCCAACTTCTCCACTGCGGTCCTGTCGATGTGGATAGGGGGGTGCACCCTCTGCTGTTTCCTGAAGTCCATGATCATCTCCTTTGTTTTGTTGACGTTGAGTGAGAGATTATTTTCCTGGCACCACACTCCCAGAAATCTCACCTCCTCCCTGTAGGCTGTCTCGACATTGTTGGTAATCAAGCCTACTACTGTTGTGTCATCTGCAAACATGATGATTGAATTGGAGGCGTGCTTGGCCACGCAGTCATGGGTGAACAGGGCTACAGATGTGAGTGCTACGGGTCGGTAGTCATTTAGGCAGGTTATCTTGGGCACAGGGACTATGCTGGTCTGCTTGAAGCATGTTGGTATTACAGACTCGGTCAGGGACAGGTTGAAAATGTAAATGAAGACACTTGCCAGTTGGTCAGCGCATGCTAGGAGTACACGTCCTGGTAATCTGCGGCCTTGTGAATGTTGACCTGTTTTAAGGTCTTACTGACATCGGCTACGGAGAGCGTGATCACACAGTCATCTGGAACAGCTGGTGCTCTCATGCATGCTTCAGTGTTGCTTGCCTCGAAGTGCGCTTAGAAGTAATTTAGCTCGTCTGGTAGGCTTGTGTCACTGGGCAGCTAGTGGCTGTTCTTCCCTTTGAAGTCCGTAATAGTTTGCAAGCCCTGCCACATCCAACGAGCATCAGAGCCGGTGTAGTAGGATTCAATCTTAGTCCTGTATTGACACTTTGCCAGTTTGATGGTTCGTCGGAGGGCATAGCGGGATTTCTTATAAGCGTCCGGGTTAGAGTCCCGCTCGTTGAAAGCGGCAGCTCTACCCTTTAGCTCAGTGCAGATGTTGCCTGTAATCCATGGCTTCTGGTTGGGGTATGCACGTACGGTCACTGTGGGGACGACGTCATCGATGCACTTATTGATGAAGCGTGTGACTGATGTGGTGTACTCCTCAATGCCATCAGAAGAATCCCGGAACATATTCCAGTCTGTGCTAGCAAAACAGTCCTGTAGCTTAGCATCTGCGTCATCTGACCAATTCCATATTGAGCGAGTCAATGGTACTTCCTGCTTTAATTTTTGCTTGTAAGCAGGAATCAGGAGGATAGAGTTATGGTCATATTTGCCAAATGGAGGGCGAGGGAGTGCTTTGTACACGTCTCTGTGTGTGGAATAAAGGTGGTCTAGAGTTTTTTCTCCTCTGGTTGCACATGTAACATGCTGGTAGAAATGAGGTAAAGCGGATTTAAGTTTCCCTGCATTAAAGTCCCCGGTCACTAGGAGCGCCGCCTCTGGATGAGCTTTTTCTTGTTTGCTTATGGCCTTATACAGCTCGTTGAGTGTGGTCTTAGTGCCAGCATCAGTTTGTGGTGGTAAATAGACAGCTACGAAAAACTCTCTTGGTAAATCATGTGGTCTACAGCTTATCATGAGATACTCAACCTCAGGCGAGCAAAACCTAGAGACTTCATTAATATTAGATTTTGTGCACCAGCTGTTATTGACAAATAGACACAGACCGCCACCCCTTGTCTACCAGAGGCAGCTGTTCTATATTGTCGATCCACGGAAAACCCAGCCAGCTGTATGTTGTCCATGTCGTCGTTCAGCCACGACTCGGTGAAACATAAGATATTACAGTTTTTAATGTCCCGTTGGTAGGATAGTCTTGATCGGAGATCATCCAGTTTATTATCCAATGATTGCATGTTGGCTAATAGGACTGATGGTAGGGGCGGGTTACCCACTCGCTGTCGGATTCTTACAAGGCACCCCGACCTACGACCCCTATATCTCCGTCTCTTCTTCATGCGAATGACGGGGATTTGGGCCTTGTCCGGTGTCTGAAGTAAATCTTTTGCGTCCAACTCGTTAAAGAAATATCTTCGTCCAGTACGAGTTGAGAATCGCTGTTCTGATGTCCAGAAGCTCTTTTCGGTCGTAAGAGACGGTGGCAGAAACATTATGTACAAAATAAGTTACAAATAACGTGAAAAAACACACAAAATGGCACAATTGTTTAGGAGCCCGTAAATCGGCACTCACGTCCTCCGGCGTCATTATAATAATATCATTGCATGCATTGACCCTTTCTGCACTAACTTGGACTCATCACATACTGAACTCTGCTGCTACTGTTTTATTATCTGTCACTTTATTCCTAGTTATATGTACATACAGGATCTACCTTAATGACCTCATACCCCTGCACACACAATACTGGTACCCCGTGTATATAACCAAGTTATCGTTATCCATTGTGTATTTATCCAGCTAAAAGCTGGCACCCTGCCAGTAAGGCCGCTGATCATTATCACTTTGGAGGGCCTGCCTGCCTGCCGATGGCTTCTGATGCATTGTGGGTAAGACAGTAGAGGCACGGGTGTCCGAGGTGACGAACCGGGCCAGCAGCCAAAAGACAAGCGGTCACATGCCCTGACTTGACGGAGGTGACATTGATAACACTACTCTAGGGCCTGCCTATACATGACAATGACTTGTCATTCACCGGCAATGTGACACGCTGGGGAAAATAGCAGTCATTTTCTCACTTTATCTTTAGCAATAGGTGTCTCCAATTAATGCTGTGACGTCAGCAAACGATAGCTTATTTGACTGTGTGTGTACAGTCCCATGATACTGTACCTGTGTTTCAATTTAGACAGAAGTTACTGTCTCTCCCGTATCCAGGCAACCCAGCCTGTGCTCTCTCTCGCTCTCCCTCCCTCCCTCCCTCCCTCCCTCCCTCCCTCCCTCCCTCCCCTTCTGTCTGTCTGTCTGTCTGTCTGTCTGTCTGTCTGTCTGTGGGTGGCATTTGAGCATGGCAAATATTCGTATTTTTCATTCTATAGCAGCTAATATGGTAGCTTAATAACTTTAAATAATTTGTACCATTATGATAACATTGTCCCACCAGTAGTAGTAGCAACACCAATGAGACATTTTTGAGGCCACAAATGCTCAAATCTAAGGTCTTCAATCCTTTTAAAATAATTGACTGAAGTGATTTGATTAATCATTTTGCGCATAAAGATTTTTATTTCTTTTAAATTGGGTAACACCAAGTGACACTTTGAATTCAGACACCAAATGATCTGTCTGTCTGTCTGACTGTATATAACACATAATGCAGAAAGATAAACACACATACACAAACTTCACACATATGCACAAACCAGCCTTGTCAGGGGCTTGTGGTCACGTGTGATTCTGGCCCGGAAACAACATAACAATATTCACCCTTGAAGACGTTAGTTAGCTCTGCTGACAGATAGAGAGGCATGATGATGGAATTAGAGGAGCCAGGCAGGGAGGGAGGGAGGCAGGCAGGCAGGCAAGCAGGCAGGCAGGCAGGAGGGAGGAGGGAGGGAGGGAGGGAGGGAGGGAGGGAGGGAGGGAGGGAGGGAGGGAGGGCAGGCAGGCAGGCAGGCAGGCAGGGCGGGAGGGAGGGAGGGAGGGAGGGAGGGAGGGGAGGGAGGGAGGGAGGGAGGGAGGGAGGGAGGAGGGAGGGAGGGAGGGAGGGAGGCAGGCAGGCAGGCGGCGGGAGGGAGGGAGGGAGGGAGGGAGGAGGGAGGAGGGAGGAGGAGGGAGAGGCAGGCAGGCGGGCGGGAGGGAGGGAGGGGGGAGGGAGGGAGGGAGGGAGGGAGGGAGGGAGCCAGGCAGGCAGAAAGGCAGGCAGGCAGGCAGGAGGGAGGGAGGGAGGGAGGGAGGGAGGGAGGGAGGGAGGGAGGGAGGCAGGCAGAGGCAGGCAGCAGGCAGGAGGGCAGGCAGGCAGGCAGGCAGGCAGGCAGGCAGGCAGGCAGGGAGGCAGGGAGGGAGGGAGGGAAGGAGGGACAACATGTTTAGCTCAGAACAGGGGGAATTGAGGCTGAGATATGCCAGATCTGCACCCTGGTAGGGCAGAGCAGAGGAAGGGAGAAATAAGGTAGAGAGAAAGAAAGGCAGGACAGGTGATGATACACTGACCTGACCCATCAGATCCACAATCAGATATTCATCTAGAGAACTATGCCAGATGTGTCCTACTTGTGATCTGACCTACACATATACAGTTAAAACACACACACCCGACATAGACACAGCAGTGGGCATTAATGGCTATGATATGGCTTATTGTTTGGCTGCCAAGGCAGAGGCAGCGAGCTGGGGAATAATGCCTAACGCTGGGTGCTATTTTCTGCCCCAGATAACAGCCAATCTGGCAACCCAGAGGATTGAGTCTTCCTCTCGCTCTCTC
>NC_140021.1:3212942-3230442 GCF_964263955.1 Coregonus lavaretus
TTAACAGTAAACATTACACTCAGAAGTTCCAAAATAATAAAGACATTTCAAATGTCATATTATGTCTACAAACAGTGTTGTAATTATGTGCAAATAGTTAAAGTACAAAAGGGAAAATAAATAAACATAAATACGGGTTGTATTTACAATGGTGTTTGTTCTTCACTGGATGCCCTTTTCTTGTGGCAACAGGTCACACATCTTGCTGCTGTGATGGCACACTGTGGTGTTTCACCCAATAGATATGGGAGTTTATCAAAATCTGGTTTATTTTCAAATTCTTTGTGGATCTGTGTAAGCTGAGGGAAATATGTGTCTCTAATATGGTCATACATTTGTCAGGAGGTTAGGAAGTGCTGCTCAGTTTCCACCTCATTTTGTGGGCAGTGTGCACATAGCCTGTCTTCTCTTGAGAGCCAGGTCTGCCTACGGCAGCCTTTCTCAATAGCAAGGCTATGCTCACTGAGTCTGTACATGGTCAAAGCTTTCCTTAAGTTTGGGTCAGTCACAGTGGTCAGGTATTCTGCCACTGTGTACTCTCTGTTTAGGGCCAAATAGCATCTGTTTAGGGCCAAATAGCATTCTAGTTTGCTCTGTTTTTTTTTTTTATTCTTTCCAATGTATCAAGTAATTAAATTTTTGTTTTCTCATGATTTGGTTGGGTCTAATTGTGTTGTTGTTGTTGTCCTGGGGGTCTGTCGGGTCTGTTTGTGTTTGTGAACAGAGCCCCAGGACCAGCTTGCTTAGGGGACTCTTCTCCAGCTTCATCTCTCTGTAGGTTATGGCTTTGTTATGGAAGGTTTGGGAATCGCTTCCTTTTAGGTGGTTATAGAATTTAACGGCTCTTTTCTGGATTTTGATAGTTAGCGGGTATCGGCCTAATTCTGCTACATGCATTATTTAATGTTTTACGTTGTATAAGGAGGATATTTTTGCAGAATTCTCCATGCAGAATCTCAATTTGATGTTTGTCCCATTTTGTGAATTCTTGGTTGGTGAGCGGACCCCAGACCTCACAACCATAAAAGGCAATGGGTTCTATAACTGAATCAAGTATTTTTTGCCAGATACTAATTGGTATGTCGAATGTTATGTTCCTTTTTATGGCATAGAAGGCCCTTCTTGCCTTGTCTCTCAGATCGTTCACAGCTTTGTGGAAGTTACCTGTGGCGCTGATGTTTAGGCCGAGGTATGTATACTTTTTGGTGTGCTCTAGGGCAACGGTGTCTAGATGGAATTTGTATTTGTGGTCCTGGCAACTGGACCTTTTTTGGCACACCTTACTGAGATTTACTGTCTGACAGAATCTGTGCAGAAGATCTAGGTGCTGCTGTAGGCCCTCCTTGGTTGGGGACAGAAGCACCAGATCATCAGCAAACAATAGACATTTGACTTCAGATTCTAGTAGGGTGAGGCCAGTTGCTGCAGACTGTTCTAGTGCCCTCGCCAATTCGTTGATATACAGTGGTGTGAAAAAGTGTTTGCCCCCTTCCTGATTTGTTATTTGTTTGCATGTTTGTCACACTTAAATGTTTCAGATCATCAAACAAATTTAAATATTAGTCAAAGATAACACAAGTAAACACAAAATGCAGTTTTGAAATTTGTTGTTATTATTAAGGGAAAACAAAATCCAAACCTACATGGCCCTGTGTGAAAAAGTGTTTGCCCCCCCTGTTATAACACAACTCAACTGTGGTTTATCACACCTAAGTTCAATTCCTCTAGCCACACCCAGGCCTGATTACTGCCACACCTGTTCTCAATCAAGGAATCACTTAAATAGGACCTGCCTGACAAAGTGAAGTAGACCAAAAGATCCTCAAAAGCTAGACATCATGCTGAGATCCAAAGAAATTCAGGAACAAATGAGAAAGAAAGTAATTGAGATCCAATCGTCTGGAAAAGATTATAAAGCCATTTCTAAAGCTTTGGGACCATTATCCACAAATGGCGAAAACATGGAACAGTGGTGAACCTTCCCAGGAGTGGCCGGCCGACCAAAATTACCCCAAGAGCGCAGCGACGACTCATCCAAGAGGTCACAAAAGACCCCACAACAACATCCAAAGAGCTGCAGGCCTCACTTGCCTCAGTTAAGGTCAGTGTTCATGACTCCACCATAAGAAAGAGACTGGGCAAAAATGGCCTGCATGGCAGAGTTCCAAGACAAAAACCACTGCTGTGCAAAAAGAACATTAAGGCTCATCTCATTTTTGCCAGAAAACATATTGATGATCCCCAAGACCTTTGGGAAAATACTCTGTGGACATTACATTTGGCATAAAAGTAACACCGCATTTCAGAAAAAGAACATCATACCAACAGTAAAATATGGTGGTGGTAGTGTGATGGTCTGGGCCTGTTTTGCTGCTTCAGGACCTGGAAGACTTGCTGTGATAAATGGAACCATGAATTCGGCTGTCTACCAAAAAATCCTGAAGGAGAATGTCCGGCCATCTGTTCGTGACCTCAAGCTGAAGCAAACTTGGGTTCTGCAGCAGGACAATGATCCAAAACACACCAGCAAGTCCACCTCTGAATGGCTGAAGAAAAACAAAATGAAGACTTTGGAGTGGCCTAGTCAAAGTCCTGACCTGAATCCTATTGAGATGCTGTGGCATGACCTTAAAAAGGCAGTTCATGCTCGAAAACCCTCCAATGTGGCTGAATTACAACAATTCTGCAAAGATGAGTGGGCCAAAATTCCTCCACAGCGCTGTAAAAGACTCATTGCAAGTTATCGCAAACGCTTGATTGCAGTTGTTGCTGCTAAGGGTGGCCCAACCAGTTATTAGGTTGTAGGGGGCAATCACTTTTTCACACAGGGCCATGTGGGTTTGGATTTTGTTTTCCCTTAATAATAACAACCTTCATTTCAAAACTGCATTTTGTGTTTACTTGTGTCATCTTTGACTAATATTTAAATGTGTTTGATCTGAAACATTTAAGTGTGACAAACATGCAAACAAATAAGAAATCAGGAAGGGGGCAAACACTTTTTCACACCACTGTACATGTTGAAGTGTGTGTGGCTTAACCTGCATCCCTGTCTCACCCCTCGGCCCTGTGGAAAGAAATGTGTGTGTTTCTTGGCAATTTTAACCACACACTTGTTGTTTGTGTACATGGATTTTATAATGTTACATGTTTTTCCCCCAACACCACTTTCCATCAATTTGTAAAGCAGGCCATCATGCTAAATTGAGTTGAAAGCTTTTTTGAAATCAACAAAGCATGAGAAGACTTTGCCTTTGTTTTGTTTTGTTTGTTTGTCAATTAGGGTGTGCAGGGTGAATACGTGGTCTGTCGTACAATAATTTTGTAAAAAGCCAATTTGACATTTGCTCAGTACATTGTTTTCGCTGAGGAAATATATGAGTCTGCTGTTAATGATAATGCAGAGGATGTTCCCAAGGTTGCTGTTGATGCATATCCCACGGTAGTTATTGGTGTGAAATTTGCCTCCACTTTTGTGGATTGGGGTGATCAGTCCTTGGTTCCAAATATTGGGGAATATGCCAGAGTTGAGGATGATGTTAAAGAGTTGCCAACTGGAATTTGTGGTCTGTATAGTTTATCATTTCATTTAGGATACCATCAACCCCACGTGCCTTTTTGGGTTGGACAGTTTAATTCGTCTTGTAGTTCATTCAGTGTAATTGGAGAATCCAGTGGGTTCTGGTAGTCTTTAATAGTTGATTTTAAGATTTGTAATTTATCATGTATATGTTTTGCTGTTTGCTCTTTGTTATATGGCCAAAAAGATTGGAGAAGTGCTCCGTTGTGGATAGATAACTCTTCATGTTGTTGTTTGTTTAGAGTTTTCCCATTTTCCCAGAAGTGGTTAGAGTCTATGGATTGATTTCTGACGTGCTGTTCCTTCTTTTTCCGTAGTGTATTTCTGTATTGTTTTAGTGATTCACCATAGTGAAGGCATAGGCTCAGGTTTTCTGGGTCTCTATGTTTTTGGTTGGATAGGTTTCTCAATTTCTTTCTTAGGTTTTTGCATTCTTCATCAAACCATTTGTCATTGTTTTAAATTTTCTTAGGTGGTCTGCTTGACATTTTTTGATTGTCATCGTTAAAGTATGGGGATTCTATTTGGGGGATATAGGTAGCACACATGAGGACATTTTTCTCAGTTGAGATAATCTCCTTATTAATTTCTAGCCAAATGTAAAAGGTTCCTGTTTTGACTAATTTAATAGAGTGGGTTAGGTTTGCTCTATACCAAATTAGCATACCCCCTGAGTCTCTTCTCTGTTTCAAAACCTGGTAGTTTGGTGGATGGGACTACCAGCTCTCTGTAACCTCGAGGGCAACCAGTCGGTCCGTCTCCTTAATATCATGTTTCTTGTAGGATGAAAATGTCTGTATTTCCTATTTCTTTGATGAAGTCTGGCTTCCTGCTCTTTAGGCCAAATGCAGACGACCTCAGACCTTGTATATTACAAGATGAGATAGTAAAAGCTTTGTGTTCCATAGTGTCTAGTGTGGTTTATGCCCGGACCATCAACGTAGGTGTGAGCAGATTATGTTGAGCATCTGATACATACCTCTTAGGTCGCAGGATGGTGCTTGGACGTGTGTAATAGTGGGGGTTGGGCCTGTTGCTCTGCTCGCGGCCTGGGCATATGTCCTGCTGTCATGTTGAGGTCCTTGCCGCAGGGGCGGGGGGCATGGGATGGGCAGAAGGGGCATAGGTCTGATATGGGGGGGCCTATATATGTTGTGGCCAGGGTTTGCTTGGGGTGGTCTTAGCTGGTTGGGGTGTGGCTGATGATGCTGTGGTCTGGGTGTAGGTCCCCTTGGTGTGGGTTCTCTCGGTGCAGGTCCTTCAGGAGGGGATCTTGCAGGTCTGGGCGGCATGTCCTTTGCTCTGTTGCTCCTGTGTGAGGTGCTGGGGCTACGGTTGAGGGTGACGTCCTTCAGGGTCCTGGCAAAAGTTGGGATTGCTGCCTTGTAGAGGTGGACCTGGTCCTAAAGGCTGTTCATGTCCGGGGTGGAGTGGTGGGCCAGGTAGACATTAGGTTTTGAGGCACAGTCTCTCGAAATGCTTGCATTCACCCGCTGGATTGTGGCAGGGTGAAAGTATTTTCGTGGTAGCAGGGTGGAGATAACCACTTGTGCATTGGGGAAAGTGGAAGAAGCTTTTTCAATCACTCCCTTGAGTGCTGTGGCCACCCTTTCCTGCTTCTCTCTCTCTCTCTCTAGGACTGAGCCTCTCTCTCTCGCTCACTCTCTCTCTCTAGGACTGAGCCTCTCTCTCTTTCTCGCAATTCAATTTCAATGTAAGGGCTTTATTGGCATGGGAAACATATGTTAACATTGCCAAAGCAAGTGAAGTAGATAATAAACAAAAAATATTAACAGTAAACATTACACTCAGAAGTTCCAAAGGAAGAAAGACATTTCAAATGTCATATTATGTCTACAAACAGCGTTGTAATGATGTGCAAATAGTTAAAGTACAAAAGGGAAAATAAATAAACATAAATATAGGTTGTATCTCTCTCTCTCTCTCTCTCTTTCTCTCTCTAGGACTGAGCCTAGACTCTCTCCAACATGCTTTAAGTGGCAACTGCAATAATGATGTAACCATTGCCTTATTCCATGATATATTCTGGAAGTGCATCTTAACGCAATTTGGGAGAAAAAAAATCCCAACATGAAATTGCAATATTGCGTCTGAACTCCCGTGTTTTTGACTTAATAAATCATTTAAAAGATACAGAGGAAACAAACCGGCCAAGTTGCTTGTTTGCTCAACATCCTCATTATGTTGTGTTGAGAGATTATAATGGTCGTCGTGATGGAGCCCCCGCCTCATGTCTGTCTGACTGAATCAGTCGTTGTCTGTCTGTCTGTCTGTCTGTCTGTCTGTCTGTCTGTCTGTCTGTCTGTCTGTCTGTCTGTCTGTCTGTCTGTCTGTCTGTCTGTCTGTCTGTCTGTCTGTCTGTCTGTCTGTCTGTCTGTCTGTCTGTCTGTCTGTCTGTCTGTCTGTCTGTCTGTCTGTCTGTCTGTCTGTCTGTCTGTCTGTCTGTCTGTCTGTCTGTCTGTCTGTCTGTCTGTCTGTCTGTCTGTCTGTCTGTCTGTCTGTCTGTCTGTCTGTCTGTCTGTCTGTCTGTCTGTCTGTCTGTCTGTCTGTCTGTCTGTCTGTCTGTCTGTCTGTCTGTCTGTCTGTCTGTCTGTCTGTCTGTCTGTCTGTCTGTCTGTCTGTCTGTCTGTCTGTCTGTCTGTCTGTCTGTCTGTCTGTCTGTCTGTCTGTCTGTCTGTCTGTCTGTCTGTCTGTCTGTCTGTCTGTCTGTCTGTCTGTCTGTCTGTCTGTCTGTCTGTCTGTCTGTCTAGAGATGGACAAGAGTAGAGTATTAAGGTTTAAGAAGAGGAGGTGTTTCGAGACATTGGTCTGGTCTGACAGCTTTATCCCAGAGTCACATATAGAAAAATGTCCACTCCTTCCTCTGAAATGTAGTTGTGGCAAGCTCCTTGCTAGAGGAGAAAATCATGAATAAGGCTCATTATATCTACATAGTAGAGCTGAAGCCTTACGAGCCCTGTGAATGTATATCAACAGATTACTGATGAAATATTGCTGTTTTGTTGGGTAAATATATTTTTTACAGAATAGTTTTAGGTTTGTTGTTGAAAGTAATTGACGGCTCAGTTGGTGGTGCATGGCGCTTGCAACGCCAGGGTTGTGGGTTCGATTCCCATTGGGGACAAGTAAGAAAAATGTATCTACTCAATGCTTACTGTAAGTTGCTCTGGATAAGGGTGTCGTGTAAATATCTAGCTATGCTGCAGACTTTTTAGTTAGTATCACCCTCTCTCCCTCCTTTCTCCCTCCCACCCCCCCTCCCTCCCCCTCTCTCCCCCACCCTCTCTCTCACCCTCCCACTAAATACCCCCTCTCTTTCTCTCACTCCCTCCCCTCTCGCTCTCTCTTTCTCCCCCTCCCATCTTTCTACCCCCACCCCCCTCCATTCACCCTTCTCTCTCTACACCCCTCTCTCTCTCTCTCTCTCTCTCTCTCTCCACCACCCTCTCTCTCCCTCCAACTAAATACTCCCTCCCCCTTTCTCTCCCCTCCCTCCCTCACCCCCCCTCTCTCCCTCTCTCTCCCTCCCCCTCCCTACCTCTCTCTACCAGGTGTTAAAGGGGTTCCCAGAGTGTCTTCAGGCTGATATATGCCTCCACCTCAACCGTACCCTCCTGGAGAACTGCAAGGCCTTCAAGGGCTCCACGAAGGGCTGTCTGCGAGCCCTGGCCATGAAGTTCAAGACCACCCACGCCCCGCCTGGCGACACCCTGGTGCACGCCGGCGACGTGCTCACCGCCATCTACTTCATCTCCCGTGGCTCCATTGAGATCCTCAGAGGCGACGTGGTGGTGGCCATCTTGGGTGAGGATGATAGAGGATCGGAGCTACTATCAACCCAAATAGTATAGGTTCTACTACGGCTTGTGTCGCATGTATTCCTAAGGGGAACGTATAGAAAACTGAATGTGGTATATTCAGAGAATCAGAGATGTGCCAGGGAACCAAATAAATAAAAATGAACCAACACTGCCATCTACTGGGAAACAATTGGTCCTACTTGTACCTCACAGAGCTTCGAGAACAGGGCACTCAAGAGGGGTGAAACGCTATCTCATTAAACAAGCGCTAGTACTGTGTACCATTTTGATTATTTAAAATCTGTAGGTTTGCCGTGTGACTTCTCAGTAATAACATATAGGACTGTTTAACGTTCACAGTTTTCAATGTATGTAAAATACAGTACAATACAGTCTCGTCTCCCGCAGGGAAGAATGACATCTTTGGCGAGCCTATCAACCTGTACGGGCGGGCTGGGAAGTCCAATGCCGACGTGAGAGCTCTGACCTACTGTGACCTCCATAAGATCCACAGAGAAGACGTCCTGGAGGTGTTAAACATGTACCCTGAGTTCTCCGACCACTTCTGGATGAACCTGGAGATCACCTTTGACCTCCGGGATGTGAGTGTTTCCTCTGCCCTTTGATTCTAAATTCAAGACCATAAAAATGCATATTCAAATATGAATTGATGAATATAAATGTGGGCTATTTACGCATTGATACTACATAAGTCCTTTAACGTCAGTGTGTGATTTTTCAAGATGTTTTCTTTTGTTAATCCCTGCAGACCAATATGATTCCTGGCTCTCCAGAAAGTAACAACTCAGACTGTGTAGGATTCAACAAACTGCGCAGACGCAAATTATCATTTCGCCGCCGGACAGAGAAGGGTAACCACAACATTCCCTTTCACTGCTTCGTCTCCGTTTATGAGAGCTAAACTCTCTCTGTGGTGCCCAGAAGAACACCCAATATCCCATGATGACCATACACACTTAGTTGTACATCACAAATCAAGTTTTCCAATTCCATCCAGTGTGTCATCATCTGTCTTTCCCTGTTTCTTCTGCTTTCAGACGACGCAGATGCAGGAGAGATAAAAAAGGAGAGATCCATCAAGACAGTTCGGCAGAGACGGAAGGAGGCGGCCAGTAAGCATGGGGAGGGGCTTGAGCCAGACTGGGAGGGGCCTCGGAGTTCAGTGTCCTCCCACTCCAGCGGTGACGAGGGGGAGGAGTCTGTGGTCACATGCCCCACCCCTCTGTCAGCTCTGCATGAGATGTCCCCGGGTCAGGCCACCACTCTGAACTTCAGGGACACTCCCGAGGGGGAGGGGGACCCCAAGGGGGGCAACACATGCAATGCACTCTCAGGTGGGTCTGGGCACACACACAGACACACAGACACACACACAGACACACAGACAGACACACAGACACACAGACACACACACAGCCTGGGCTCCCGAGTGGCGCAGCGGTCTAAGGCACTGCATCTCAGTGCTTGAGGTGTCACTACAGACCCCCTGGTTCGATTCCAGGCTGTATCACAACCGGCCGTGATTGGGAGTCCCATAGGGTGGTGCACAATTGGCCCAGCGTCGTCCGGGTTTGGCCGGTGTACGCCGTCATTGTAAAGAATCATTTGTTCTTAACTGACTTGCCTAGTTAAATAAAGGTTAAATAGAAAAAATTAAAACACACAGACAATATAAAACAATAGAATATGACTTCATACCCTATTCTTCACCTCTCTCCCCTCTCTTCTTCACAAACAGGAGCATTTTCGGGGGTCTCAAACATCTTCAGTTTCTGGGGGGAGAGTCGGGGCAGTCGTGAGTACCAGGAGCTGCCACGCTGCAGCCTGCCTTCCCCTCCCCCCCTCAACACACACATCAACAGCATCAGCCGCAGGCAGCGCACCGAGCTGGAAAACAGACTTGACCTGTTGCAGCAACAACTCAACAGGTACAGAGACATGCAGGTACAGAGACATGCAGGGACAGAGACATGCAGGGACAGAGACATGCAGGGACAGAGACATGCAGGGACAGAGACATGCAGAGACAGACTGAGACATGCAGAGACAGACTGAGACATGCAGAGACATGCAGGGACAGACTGAGACATGCAGAGACATGCAGGGACAGACTGAGACATGCAGAGACAGACTGAGACATGCAGAGACAGGCAGGGACAGACTGAGACATGCAGAGACATGCAGGGACAGACTGAGACATGCAGAGACAGACTGAGACATGCAGAGACAGGCAGGGACAGACTGAGACATGCAGAGACAGACTGAGACATGCAGAGACAGACTGAGACATGCAGAGACAGGCAGGGACAGACTGAGACATGCAGAGACAGACTGAGACATGCAGAGACATGCAGGGACAGACTGAGACATGCAGAGACAGACTGAGACATGCAGAGACATGCAGGGACAGACTGAGACATGCAGAGACAGACTGAGACATGCAGAGACATGCAGGGACAGACTGAGACATGCAGAGACAGACTGAGACATGCAGAGACATGCAGGGACAGACTGAGACATGCAGAGACAGACTGAGACATGCAGAGACATGCAGGGACAGACTGAGACATGCAGAGACATGCAGGGACAGACTGAGACATGCAGAGACAGACTGAGACATGCAGGGACAGAGACATGCAGGGACAGACTGAGACATGCAGGGACAGACTGAGACATGCAGAGACATGCAGGGACAGACTGAGACATGCAGAGACATGCAGGGACAGACTGAGACATGCAGGGACAGACTGAGACATGCAGGGACAGACTGAGACATGCAGAGACAGACTGAGACATGCAGGGACAGACTGAGACATGCAGGGACAGAGACATGCAGAGACAGACTGAGACATGCAGAGACAGACTGAGACATGCAGGGACAGAGACATGCAGGGACAGACTGAGACATGCAGGGACAGACTGAGACATGCAGGGACAGAGACATGCAGAGACAGACTGAGACATGCAGAGACAGACTGAGACACGCAGAGACATGCAGGGACAGACTGAGACATGCAGAGACATGCAGGGACAGACTGAGACATGCAGAGACAGACTGAGACATGCAGGGACAGAGACATGCAGGGACAGACTGAGACATGCAGGGACAGACTGAGACATGCAGAGACAGACTGAGACATTTAGGGACAGAGACATGCAGGGACAGACTGAGACATGCAGGGACAGACTGAGACATGCAGGGACAGACTGAGGCATGCAGGGACAGACTGAGACATGCAGGGACAGACTGAGACATGCAGGGACAGACTGAGACATTTAGGGACAGAGACATGCAGGGACAGACTGAGGCATGCAGGGACAGACTGAGACATGCAGGGACAGAGACATGCAGGGACAGACTGAGGCATGCAGGGACAGACTGAGACATGCAGGGACAGACTGAGACATGCAGGGACAGACTGAGACATGCAGGGACAGAGACATGCAGGGACAGACTGAGGCATGCAGGGACAGACTGAGACATGCAGGGACAGAGACATGCAGGGACAGACTGAGACATGCAGGGACAGACTGAGACATGCAGGGACAGACTGAGACATGCAGAGACAGACTGAGACATGCAGGGACAGACTGAGACATGCAGGGACAGAGACATGCAGGGACAGACTGAGACATGCAGGGACAGACTGAGGCAGACTGAGACATGCAGGGACAGAGGCATGAGGTGACAGAGACAGGCAGAGACTGAGACATGCAGAGACATGCAGGGACAGAGACTGTCATGGAGAATTGTCCTTATTCTTGATAAAAAACAAAGTATTTCCAGAGTTTTTGTAGAATTAAGATAGACTTTATTATAATTAGATAAAGCCGAGGTGGTCTGCAGAGCATCTGAATTCCCAACACTTGGCCCTCAGTTTATATTTAGTTCTATTCCTGCACATTTTACATACTTTTAGCCTAATCCCTCCCTGTTTAGTTCTTCCTCCATTGTCTCCAAATCTTCATCCTTTGACCGCTCCTCCCACTGATAGTGGTGAAATCTGACTTCTCCTCCTCCTCCTATTTATTCAGACTTGGAAACAATAGTGGCAGGACCAAGCTTTCTCATGGAAAAAATAACAGAGCCATGTCTTACGGTCCTCTGTAGCTCAGCTGGTAGAGCACGGCGCTTGTAACGCCAGGGTAGGGGGTTCGATCCCCGGGACCACCCATATGTAAAAATGTATGCACACATGACTGTAAGTCGCTTTGGATAAAAGCGTCTGCTAGATGGCTTATTATTATTATTATTATTATTATTATTATTATTATTATCAGTCAGGAGAAACCTTGAGATTAGGAAGTGCACACTCCTGCAGCCTGTCCCAGTTCACCTGTTTCAGAGATCGGCCCCCTCTGCACACAAAGTCTCCAGATACATTTGCACATAAAACATCCCATCTAACCCATAACACATTATAAAACATATCAATCAATACTTAAATATGGTTTAAACATGGCAGGTCCATAACCCCATTCTCAGCCATATACATTTAAGACATTCCTCGTGCATGGCTTCATGCATAGCAGTATAATCAGTTCTCAGACATGTACAGTTCTCATGCATAGTGTATATTTCCCACACAGAGTAAGAATGAGCAGGCCCATTCCCAGGAGCCATGACCTGACTCTGTCTCAGGCTCCCTCCTTGTGTACCACTCTGTACCACACTCTGTATTCACTTAGTCGTACTGCTTAGTCTTTGTGATTAACTAAAGTTTTAAAAGATTTAACTATGTTCAACCTATAGTTTTAACGTATCGTTTACTTGGGGAGTCAACTGAAAAATTGGCTTCTTTCCTGTCTATCCCCATGTCTGCTTGGTCTCCTTTTCATATCATACCGGAACCCCCTCTTTATCCAAACAGCCACCCTCCGTGGACATTGAGCCACTATGGTTTCTTCTTGTGACTATGTGTATGTGGCTATATGTATCGGGTCAGGCTATGTGTATCGGGTCATAGCGCACAAACAAGTGATAACGTTAGTTCCGTTGCTACTCCCGTCTCCACACAGCTGCACCGTTGGAGGATAGTAAAAGACAGGATGAACTGAAAAACTGTTTTCCCTCTGAGACTCTTTGTCTAGGATGAACAGAAAAAAAACATTGGTCATTCTGAGGCTCTTTGTCCTGACCGTGTGACCAGGTTACTCAGAAGCAACGAGAAACAATACAGGTCTATACAGGTATCTGTTCCTGAAGTTTATCTCCATCCCATATCCTTGACTACAGACCAGCTGCAGGGAGCTAGAGGAAACCATAATTTTGTCAGAAGCACAGCATTTTACTAAAGAAATGTCTCTACCATTGTAATATTGCATATTATAATATATGTAATGGAAAAATACCTATAGAGCCATTTCATCATGGCTCTGTTTTAACCCTTTAATTGGTTCTTAATCCATAGGCATATAGGGCATATAGGCGTTTCATTCTACAACATAAATAATTAATATATTTGGTTTGTTATGTTATCTAAGTAGTTAACTAAAAATCTCCCATAAGACCTGCAGAGACAGAGACCTGCAGAGACAGAGACCTGCAGAGACAGAGACCTGCAGGGACAGAGACCTGCAGGGACAGAGACCTGCAGGGACAGAGACATGCAGGGACAGAGACCTGCAGAGACAGACAGAGACATGCAGGGACAGAGACATGCAGGGACAGAGACATGCAGAGACAGAGACCTGCAGAGACAGAGACCTGCAGAGACAGAGACCTGCAGAGACAGAGACCTGCAGGGACAGAGACCTGCAGGGACAGAGACCTGCAGGGACAGAGACATGCAGGGACAGAGACCTGCAGGGACAGAGACATGCAGAGACAGAGACATGCAGAGACATGCAGGGACAGACTGAGACATGCAGGGACAGAGACATGCAGGGACAGAGACGGGGACAGAAAAATGCAGGGAGAGAGACATGCAGGGACAGGGACAGGGCACAGGGGCAGGGGCAGAGAAATGCAGGGACAGAGACATGCAGGGACAGGGACAGAGGGACAGGGCACATGGACGGGGCACAGAGACAGAGGCAGGGACAGAGGCAGGGCACAGGGACAGGGCACAGGGACAGAGAGAGGGACAGAGCAGGGCACAGGGACAGAGGCAGGGACAGGGCACAGGGACTGAGACAGAGACAGGGACAGGGCACAGGGACAGAGACAGGGCACAGGGACTGAGACAGGGACAGGGCACAGGGACAGGGGACAGGGCACAGGGACAGAGGCAGGGCACAGGGACAGAGACAGGGACAGGGCACAGGGACAGAGACAGGGAAAGGGCACAGTGACAGAGACAGCGAAAGGGCACAGGGACAGGGCACAGGGACATAGATAGGGACAGGGACAGAGGCAGGGAAAGGGCACAGGGACAGGGCACAGGGACAGAGACAGGGAAAGGGCATAGGGACAGGGCACAGGGACAGAGACAGGGAAAGGGCACAGAGACAGGGAAAGGGCACAGGGACTGAGACGGGGACAGGGCACAGGGACTGAGACAGGGACAGGGACAGGGAAAGGACACAGAGACAGGGAAAGGGCACAGGGACAGAGACAGGGACAGGGACAGGGGACAGGGACAAGGACAGGGCACAGGGACAGAGACAGGGAAAGGGCACAGGGACAGGGCACTGGGAAAGGGCACAGGGACAGAGGCAGGGACAGGGGACAGAGGCAGGGACAGGGGACAGGGACAAGGACAGGGCACAGGGACAGAGACAGGGAAAGGGCACAGAGACAGGGAAAGGGCACAGGGACAGAGACAGGGACAGGGACAGGGAAAGGGCACAGAGACAGGGAAAGGGCACAGGGACAGAGACAGGGACAGGGACAGGGGACAGGGACAAGGACAGGGCACAGGGACAGAGACAGGGAAAGGGCACAGGGACAGGGCACTGGGAAAGGGCACAGGGACAGGCACAGGGACAGGGCACAGGGACAGAGGCAGGGACAGGGGACAGGGGACAGAGGCAGGGACAGGGGACAGGGACAAGGACAGGGCACAGGGACAGAGACAGGGCACAGGAAGAGGGGCAAGACTGGATGGTTGCCAACTCGGGCCAAGCTCATTACAATTTCATTAGTTTAAAATGTTCTTTCAACATTCAGTTATACATGTAACCACCAAAGTAAAGGAAACACCAACATAATAGATTCTACAAGTGTCTGGAACTCTATTGGAGGGATGCGACTCCATTCTTCCACGAGAAATTCAAAAAGTGTTCAAATGGGTTGAGATCTGGTGACTGAGACGGCCATGGCATATGGTTGACATTGTTTTCATGCTCATCAAACCATTCAGTAACCACTCGTGTCCTGTGGATGGAGGCATTGTCACCTTTTGGAGGCATAGTCCAGCATTTTTATACATGACCCTAAGCATGATAGTATGTTAATTTATTTCAATTGACTGATTTCCTTATATGAACTGTAACTCATTAAAATCGTTGAAATGGTTGCATGTTGCGTTAATATTTTTGTTCAGTGTACTTTCTATCTCTCATTTAATCCAGTGTTTCCATTATTTTGCTAGTTACCTGTATTATATAATTCATTCTGGATAGAAAAAGATTTAGGAGTGTGGCTTTAAGACACTGTAAAATCACAGACCACGTATCAGTGGGATTTATTGCTACTGTTAAAGATCAAACCATTAACTGCTGTAGCCCTCTGAGAAAATGGTTAGGACATGTCTGCTACTCTGCTACTCCACTGTAGCCGCTTCCATTATCCCTTTACCCCTGTGTCTGCTACAAGTCTGTCCCCTGTCAGAGTAATGGAGGTACCCATGTAGGGAGCTAATGGGCCTGGCGCTCACCTCTCTCTTAAACCCTGCCTCACCATTACTCTGTCTGCTTCTGACAGAGACATCTCCTCTCCCTCTCTCTCCACCTCTCTCTTTCTCTCCACCTCTCTCTCCCCCCTCTCTCTTTCTCCCCCTCTCTCCCTCCCCCCTCTCTCCCTCCCCCCTCTCTCCCTCCCACCTCTCTCTCTCTCGCACTCTCTCTCTCTCCTCCCTCTTCTCTTCTCTCCTTCTCTCTCTCCCCAACTCTCTCTCTCTCCACCCTCTCTCCCTCTCACCCCCCCTCCCCCTCTCTCTTTCTCTCCCCCCTCTCTCACACTCTCTCTCTCTATCTCTCTCTCTCTCTCTCTCTCTCTCTCTCTCTCTGTGGAATAACTGTTATTTTACTCACCTTTGCTCTTATCCAGTCAGTGTCCATTGTAAAGTCTTATTGAGGTCAAAGGCCCTCTGGTAGGCTGAGGCCATGCCTGCATGTGTGTGCTTATCTATGTCTGTGTGTCTCTCTCTTCAGGCTGGAAACGAGGATGTCGACAGACATCGGGGCGATCATGCAGCTACTACAACGCCAGATGGCCCTGGTGCCCCCAGCCTACAGCACCGTGTTGTCTCCCCCTCAGGCCTCACCCTACCCTGGCCCCGGACCTGGCCCTGGACCCGGTCCTGGAGAAAGGCTGGTGCAGTCAGAGACACTGGCCTCACTCTCACAGGTACTACACACATACAGGAGATAGACCAACATGGTCTCAGAGCATTTCATATTATTCTGTACGTAAATCCGAGACACTCATGCACATTTAGTATGATACAGTATGTTATGTGTCGTATGATATGTGTTCATTTGTGGATATCCATCATCCATTTAGTATGATATACAATTCGTATGATACAATATGTTACGTATTTGCAAAACGTACAATATGTTACGGATTTTTTAAATGTATGATATGTTACAAATTCAATTTTGTTGTGGCTAATGTTAACTAGGTTGCTATCTAGCTGGCTAATGTTAGCTCTAGGGGTTAGGGTTAAGGTTAGGGTTAGGGTTAAGGTTAGGAGTTAGGGTTAAGGTTAGGAGTTAGGGTTAAGGTTAGGAGTTAGGGTTAAGGTTAAGGTTAGGGTTAGGGTTAAGGTTAGGAGTTAAGGTTAGGGGAAGTTGCTAAAGTTGTCCGTGATGAGATTCGAACACTTAAACTTTGGGTTGCTAGACATTCACGTTATACGGCCACCCATCCACCCTGACCAACCACCCTCCTTTCATTTTTACCTTAAGTAATATGTCTTATGTAACCATGCCAAACATAAAATATCATACTAATTTGAGTGTCCTGGATTTTTGTTTACCATGTTACGTCTTTGAGACCAGTCGTACATGCAGATACACCTGTAGACACACATGCAATCATACACCCGGATGTACACGTGCACACACACCCACACACACACTCCATACAGTCTTCACTGAATCCCTCCTTGCTGCGTCTATCCTCCAGGACTTTGAGGAGTTCCCCAGCAAGTCATGTGACTCTCTCCGCAGCCCTGCTGAGCTGCACCCCCAGGACTCGCCTCTGGTCAGCCCCACCGAGGCACGACGAGCCCACTCTGGACTGGGCAGCCTGGCGCTAGACCTAGGGGTTGGGGATTGGTTGGGGTCAGGGATGGGGTCAGGTTCAGGAATGGGGTCAGTGGCAGAGATGGGGTCAATGGCAGGGGCGAGTGGGCTGGACCCTGACGCCCAGCGGAGGCTCTCTCTGCCTGAGCCACAGATGCACCTGGACTCACAGACACCGCAGAGGCACATCTCTGACCCAAGGGGGAGCTAATGAGCAGGGGAGGGTGGGGGACAGGGAGGGAGAGGGAGAGGAGGGGTATCTCTGTTTTCCCCTCTGAGTGAGCCTCACCTCTAACCTCTGACCTGGGGAGAAACCTTGTTCGGAGAGGGGGATGTCTCTCCCTTTCAGGGTTCCCCTACCCGGTTCCTAAAGTTACCACAACGTTACCAAACCCACAGGCAGAAAGAGAGGGGAGCATGATCCTCCTGAACTTAGTCCGGTCCACTCTGACCCAGAGAAATGACTACAGAATACACAGCTGACTGGTTCTGTTTAGAAACATCCCTTTACTGCTCTATCCATGAGTGCTGAGCGAGGTCGGTTTGGTTTCAGTTCAATTATTACAAAATAATGTTTTCTGTTTCAATTTTTTTTTTTTTTTACATTAAATGCACTATGCATTATGTAGGTTGAATGCTGTAACAACACAGAATAAAACAATTA
>NC_140021.1:3235442-3249882 GCF_964263955.1 Coregonus lavaretus
GACACAGTGGCAGAATGAATTCAACCACACCTTTGTTTCGTCACAAAACTGGAGAGCAACCTCTGTCTGGTGAAGTCCACAAAACATATTCAATGACGTATTGCTCTCAATGCGATGTGATAGGAGTAAAGCCAAATCCAAACTGGCTTCCCTTGACACTTTTGTTTTTGGTGTGCCAGAACCATTCACAGTTGAGCTCACTCAGTTTAGCTCAACGCTGACTGACTATTATTTTATAATTTTTATCAAGGGAGGCCAAATGCTCGCTGGATTCCCTTGCATTCAATGCTACGGGCAGCAACAATGTCATACTCTTTTTGACCAGACAGCATCAGATAGATGGCCTACGCATACAGAGACAGAGGGGGCGCTGTTCCGCTCGCTCGGATGCTTTCTCCGGTGAGATACATTCAGCCTCTTGTGAATTGAAGGAAAATTATGAAACACAGAGAGATGAAAGATAAATGATTTTATATGGATTTTTCTTGGATTTTTGGGGGGGGGGGGAGTCTGGCTTCCCTTGGCATCCATGAATACACGCCACTGCTTTTCAACCTCATATTCGTTATCTCCAGCACAATACCATTGTCTACATACAGTGCCTTCGGAAAGTATTCAGACCCCTTGACTTTTTCCACATTTTGATACGTTACAGCCTTATTCTAAAATGGATAAAATTTTCTCCTCATCAATCTCCACACAATACCCCATAATGACAAAGCAAAAACAGGTTTTGATAATTTTTTGCAAATCTATTAAAAATTAAAAACGGAAATATCACATTTACTTAAGTATTCAGACCCTTTACTCAGTACTGTTGAAGCACCTTTGGCAGTGATTACAGCCTTGAGTCTTCTTGGGTATGACGCTACAAACTTGGCACACCTGTATTTGGGGAGTTTGTCCCATTCTTCTCTGCAAATCCTCTCAAGCTCTGTCAGGTTGGATGGGGAGCATCGCTGCACAGCTATTTTAAGGTCTCTCCAGAGATGTTAGATCTGGTTCAAGTCCGGGCTCTGGCTGGGCCACTCAAAGACATTCAGAGACTTGTCCGGAAGCCACTCCTTCGTTGTCTTGGCTGTGTGCTTAGGGTCATTGTCTTGTTGGAAGGTGAACCTTTGCCACAGTCTGAGGATCTGAGCGCTCTGGAGCAGGTTTTCATCAAGGATCTCTCTGTACTTTGCTCCGTTCATCTTTCCCTCGATCCTGACTAGTCTCCCAGTCCCTGCCGCTGAAAAACATCCCCACATCATGATGCTACCACCACCATGTTTCACCATAGGGATGGTGTCAGGTTTCCTCCAGACGTGACGCTTGGCATTCAGGCCAAAGAGTTCAATCTTGGTTTCATCAGACCAGAGAATCTTGTTTCTCATGGTCTGTGAGTCCTTTAGGTGCCTTTTGGCAAACTCCAAGCGGGCTGTCATGTGCCTTTTACTGAGGAGTGGCTTCTGTCTGACCACTCTACCATAAAGGCCTGATTGGAGGAGTGCTGCAGAGATGGTTGTCCTTCTGGAAGATTCTCCTATCTCCACAGAGGAACTCTGGAGCTCTGTCAGAGTGACCATCAGGTTCTTGGTCACCTCCCTGATCAAGGCCCTTCTCTCCCGATTGCTCAGTTTGGCTGGGCAGCCAGCTCTGGGAAGAGTCTTGGTGGTTCCAAACTTCTTCAATGTAAGAATGATGAAGGCCACTGTGTTCTTGGGGACCTTCAACGCTGCAGACATTTTTTGGTACCCTTCCCCAGATCTGTGCCTCGACGCAATCCTGTCTCGGAACTCTACGGACAATTCCTTCGACCTCATGGCTTGGTTTTTGCTCTGACATGCACTGTCAGCTGTGGGACCTTATATAGACAGGTGTGTGCTTTTACAAATCATGTCCAATCAATTGAATTTACCACAGGTGGACTCCAATCAAGTTGTAGAAACAGGGATGATCAATGGAAACAGGATGCAACTGAGCTCAAGTTCGAGTCTCATAGCAAAGGGTCTGAATACTTATGTAAATCAGGTATTTATGTTTTTTATTTTGTATAAATTAGGAAAATATTCTAAAAACCTGTTTTTGCTTTGTCATTGTGGGGTATTGTGTGTAGATTGATGAGGGAAAAAAAAGTTTTTTATCCATTTTAGAATAAGGCTGTAGCTTAACAAAATGTGGAAAAAGTCAAGGGGTCTGAATACTTTCCGAACGCACTGTACATATTGTACAATTCAGTCTGATATGAGTTTCCATAACCACACATCATTTGCCCTATGCAGTATTTAAAAAAATATATTTTTTACTGAGAAATGTTTATGACAAAAATAAACAATACAATACACTGAGCTAGACGCGGTGCCTGCTGTGATTGGTCGAGATTTCACAAGGCAGTGGACCGCTCACGTCCCTTGACCCCGCCCCTAAAGCGCCGGTTAGACGTCAATGTCATCACTCAGCAAAATACCTGTCACTCAGTCAGAGTCTGCAGCATAGCACAGAGGAAACATGGATATTCGGAACTTCTTCCGAAATAGGCTTTTTGTTTTGTTTTTAAGCGAGCAGGTTGAGGCAGTGAATGACGTGGAGAGGCCAGAACATCCAGAAGGTCAAAGTGCAGCATTAGAGTTAGCCACAGGTTTGTGCAGGGTTGGCGGTAGCTAACTAGCTAGTCTCTCTCAGTATAAGGGTTGGCTTATGCTAATAAGCAAGCGTTAGCGCTCAGCATCCTTAAACTATTGGGTGTCGGTCAGGAGTTATTTAACAGTATATTTAGTGAATGGAAAGCTAAGGATGTTGATGTAACTCATTATATTAGGTTATATTGGGTTTCGTTTCTGTTGCTAACTTGGCTGGCTAGCCACTTCGGTAGCTACTGGCTGGCTAGCTAGCTGAGACCGAAGAGATGAGAGAACGTTTTTCTGACTTAAGCACATAGCTTCTGACAGTGACACAGTGCCCCCCTGTGGAGTTACAGGATAGGCACTGTTTGGTGTAGCACAGAGAAACTTCGACCAACCTTAGCGATGATGTCTTTGTCCTCGATTCGGGAAAACAGGAGTCTCATAAAATGTCTGTGACCAGTTGCAGGGTCAGTTTGAATTTAGAAAATGCTCCGTTATTAAAATATATATATATTTTTTGCTCAATGAAGTAATCCAACATTGTATACGCTGCCATTTTGTCTATTTCAAGTCTTCTCTCGTTGATCAAGACAGGTCTCTGTCATCATAAAATGCATCACTTTGAGGTGGACACCCACCTGTTGGCAAAAATCTATAGGGTAAATCACATGATGTGGTGTAACAATCTGTAGCTACAGTTCTCCGGACTTGTGTGTCTCTACACCTGAGACACACTCGGACACACTGAACTGTACTACACTGTTCATACAATTTTTTTGTATGTTACTTTTACCAAATAACATTCTTGTTGTATACCCAGTTGTCTTGAGTAAGCATTAAATGGTGTACACTCCCCTGTATTTTAGGTTTTGACAAATAAACATTCTATGGATATCTGAATGTCTACCATCTGTTTGATGCTAAAGAGCCCTGTACAGCTTATATGAATAAACTCAGCAAAAAAGAAACGTCCCTTTTTCAGGACCCTGTCTATCAAAGATCATTTGTAAAAATACAAATAAATTCACAGATTTTAATTGTAAAGGGTTTAAACACTGACCTGTGGAACGTTCGTTAAGACACTAACAGCTTACAGACGGTAGGCAATTAAGGTCACAGTTATGAAAACTTAGGACACTAAAGAGGCCTTTCTACTGACTGAAAAACACCAAAAGAAAGATGCCCAGGTTCCCTGCTCATCTGCGTGAACGTGCCTTAGGCATGCTGCAAGGAGGCATGAGGACTGCAGATGTGGCTAGGGAAATAAATTCCAATGTCCGTAATGTGAGACGCCTAAGACAGCGCTACAGGGAGACAGGACGGACAGCTGATCGTCCTCGCAGTGGCAGACCACGTGTAACAACACCTGCACAGGATCGGTACATCCGAACATCACACCTGCGGGACAGGTACAGGATGGCAACAACAACTGTCCGAGTTACACCAGGAACGCACAATCCCTCCATCAGTGCTCAGACTGTCCGCAATAGGCTGAGAGAGGCTGGACTGAGGGCTTGTAGGCATGTTTTAAGGCAGGTCCTCACCAGACATCACCCGCAACAACGTCGCATATGGGCACAAACCCACCGTCGCTGGACCAGACAGGACTGGCTAAAAGTGCTCTTCACTGACGAGTCGCGGTTTTGTCTCACCAGGGGTGATGGTCGGATTCGCGTTTATCGTCGAAGGAATGAGCGTTACACCGAGGCCTGTACTCTGGAACGGGATCGATTTGGAGGTGGAGAGTCCGTCATGGTCTGGGGCAGTGTGTCACAGCATCATCGGACTGAGCTTGTTGTCATTGCATGCAATCTCAACGCTGTGCGCTACAGGCTACCAGCCATACTGCTCGTTCTGTGGATCTCAATCCCATTGAGCACGTCTGGGACCTGTTGGATCGGAGGGTGAGGGTTAGGGCCATTCCCCCCAGAAATGTCCGGGAACTTGCAGGTGCCTTGGTGGAAGAGTGGGGTAACATCTCATAGCAAGAACTGGCAAATCTGGTGCAGTCCATGAGGAGGAGATGCACTGGAGTACTTAATGCAGCTGGTGGCCACACCAGATACTGACTGTGGAACTTGTTCAATTTATGTCTCAGTTGTTGTATCTTGTTATGTTCATACAAATATTTACACATGGGCCTCCTGTAGCTCAGTTGGTAGAGCATGGTGCTTGCAACGCCAGGATTGTGGGTTC
Organism: Coregonus lavaretus; assembly: GCF_964263955.1. NCBI lineage: Eukaryota > Metazoa > Chordata > Actinopteri > Salmoniformes > Salmonidae > Coregonus > Coregonus lavaretus. Next base: position 3,240,245 of record NC_140021.1, read on the forward strand.
GATTCCCACGAGGGGCCAGTATGAAAAATGTATGCACTCACTAACTGTACGTCGCTCTGGATAAGAGCGTCTGCTAAATGACTGAAATGTAAAATGTATGTTAAGTTTGATGAAAATAAACACATTTGACAGTGAGAGGACGTTTCTTTTTTAGCTGAGTTTATCTTCTGTGAATCCATAAAGGCAGACACATATTGAAGATTGATAGAAAATATATTTATTTTATGTGGGTTCTACAGCACACCTGATTCTAATAATTAAGTAGATGATAAAGGCTGAACCAGGTTAGTTACAGGTTAGCACTCTCTACTCTGTCCCAGAGTGCCAACAGTAGTGACTGTAATTGAGTACTGGCAGTGTCTGCTGTGGCAGGTGGGAAGGTGCAAGTTACCTGAAAAATATCTAATCACTCAATGTTCTAAACTCTCAATGTTAATCTCAAAAGTGCACTAAATTCATGCATTTAGCTGTTGAATTTCTTCTTTCTTTTTTTTGGCCGGGGAGAATGCTCCCGGACTCCCTGCTGGCTTTGGCTAAGCACCAAATGTCTTCAAATCCTATAAATGACCCTGGTCTATAGCCTATTCTAACCCTTGGGCCTATGCAATTAATAATTTATTCAATTAGAATGTAAAACTTGCGTCCTCACACCACACGACATAATTGGTTTTAAGATCTAGCCAGGGACGACTATATCTGCCGGAGACATTCTGATGTTTTCGTCGGGTTGGGTGACATTCTTCAATGGCTATTCTAACTGTTCTTATGGTTGCCGTTTTCAGCCAGTGTTCCTTACAATGGTTGGGCCCATACCGTCCCGTAAAAGGAGTCAAATTTACTCATTGTACGTTCGGTTTGTCTATCAAAAGTACATTAGTGTAGCCCACCGAAGGAAACAGTCAGGGCGTTAGCTTGTGAAATAAGAAGCTGTGATTGGAGTTAGCTTCTGTCAAAAGGATCTCTTCTCCATAATCATTGGATGGAATTGCAGTCAGCTGGTATTTCTTTTATTTCGATTGGAGTATACTGTCAGTGGGCGGTAATGTTACCCTGCTGTCACTGAAGTGCAGTTCGGGAGGCGGTATCATCGTGGTGGCAGCGACACTCGGAGACTCCCGACAAATTGTTTAAAAAATTGTCCGAAAACGGTGAGTCAACTCAAAATAAACACACCATTTTATTGGGCAAAACCTCTAGGTGCCTCGGGTTGCGGTTAACATGTTGTTCTGATACGGTTTGTTGATTTATCAGTGAAGGGACGGTGATTTTGGATAAGAATTACGCACAATACGCATCATAGCAAGAAGTGCATGGATGAAGTCGCAGTCACACGGAGTGTTACAGCGCAGGAGCTATGGCTGTTCGCAAAGTTCTGCAAGCTTGACGGTGGTTGTGGGTGTGTGGCCAAAATGTAGTTCAAACAGGGCTAAGCAACTGTGCACAAGGTTCATATTCGTATGAGCCTTTATAAAGTGCAATTGGTATATTTTTTTCTAGGGGTTCAGGCAGCTCAGTCGGGACATCCCGCAGAACTACTTTGTATCCGACTGTTGACAGATGTGAAAACATAGAAAACATCGCAACACTGTAACATTTGGGATCATTTCGATGTTACCGTTTTCAGTTTTGACTGTACGGCCTAAATAATATGTCGTTTTACTTTCCTCTTGGGCTAGCCTACATGTTAGGCTCTGATTTAGTGAATCTAATCTCTAAAGAAACCACAGTAGGCCTACTGTACTGCATCTAAGATCCTGCTTGCACTGTAGCCAGAAAGTTGTTTATCTTGAACATGTGCCATCTGCTTAGAGCAGTTTGTTTTAATTACTGTATACCTCTCCCTGGCATGTGTTTCAAAGTGCACAAGTCTGTAGGCCTGTCCACGAAAAGGAACCTGTACCCACTACCCACCGCAATGTCCCAATGCCTCACGTTCATGTAAATACTGAGCTACTTTCTCTCAGTGTTTCGTCTAGCTGGCCAGGCATGCCTATTGGATTTCTGTACGCTATTATCAGCCCTTAGGCCTGTTGTGACGCCACTGGAGAGTTAACCGTATCTCCTAGATATTGATGATGGGAATGATTTTGGAGGAAGAGCAGAGAGATGATGATGATGATGCTTGTTATTAGAGAGGCGTGTGGATCCTGCAGGAGATTACTGGACAATCCTCCCCAGATTACTGCAGGCAGGAGGAATCAGAGGGTCTATCTAGTCCAGCGGTGCCTCTGTTTCATTACCGCCTACATTCTGTCTGGTTATCAAATGATACTGTATATTTTACCTATAGAAACATCCTTGTCAGATCGTTATTGTAAAAGAGAATGTGTTCACCATGACTTACCTGGTTAAATAAAGGCTAAATAAATTGGAGGGTAACACTTCACATTAAGTTACTCTTGATATCAATGAGTGATGCTGTTATTACTATAGTTAGTAACATCATTGTTGTTTTTACTTGCTATAGTGTTATTACATCATAGAAACTTTAATGTGAAGTGTTATCTAAGTGAGCCTATGTTTTCTCCCATTTCTTTGGCACCACAGTTAGTTAACCGCAGTTAGAGAAACTCCAGTATGAATCCACAGTCACTCATTTCATACCAAATTGGCAAAAAATGAAGTGGAGGCCTGATCTAATATGTGTGTGGGTTGGTGAGGCAGCTCTTTGTCTGGTGGCCCATGCTAGCTTGTAGCATAGCTGAGAGGAAAGCGAAGAGGAAATGTCTGTTAGGCTGTAGATTTATCATGCAGACGTGTACTCGTTGGTGTGTTCGCATCCCAAGGGAGAAACATGTTTGTCCTGACCCTTGAATGGTTCCACTAGGATTACCGTGTGATATGGCAAAGATGAATAAATTAAAGTAGCCTATCTAGGGAGATGCCCTGGGTAAAAGTCCGGTAACCCAGAGGCTGCGTTGTACACAGGCAGTCCAATTGTAATATTTTTTGCCAATTATGGGCAAAAGATCTGATTATTCAAAAGATCAGATTTGGGCTGCCTGTGTAAACACAGCTTTAGTGATGTTTGGTTAGGTTGTTGGAGGTTTGTATTGGCCAGCCTAGTTTTTCCCTCATGTCAGCTGTAACTTTATGCATCCCCTTCTTTCTAGTACAACCTAATTTAAACAGTGGTGATTTCATTATCCATGCTCACGATGTTGTCAAAACATGGTATGTATACATTTTTTTGAGTTTAAACTACCTGTTTTATTGTCCTATTTGGTATCTATGTCCCAGTGCCTGTGAACGTAATGGCTCTTTCAGCTCCTAGCCATCTAAATGTGAGCAGACAACCTGGAAGCTACAAAGTAATCACCCGTCAAGGACTTTCCAGGCCGCTCAATAAAAAAAGCGCCTTGGAATGGAATGCATTTATTCAGAAACGCATCCAGCGCATTGTGGATTGTGGAAGCACTGGTTTGGAATGCTACAGGGAGTAGACGCAGACAGACAGAGGAATCCTTAGGTCGGCGCTCCTTCACCACAAAGGGCAAATGTAACAAGAAATGTCAACTTTGAGGGGGAGATCCTGACCTTTTAATGCTGTCAGTCAACAGGGTCTACGCTCCCGCAATAGAGACGTGTGCAATGGTGAGCCTCTGATCTTTAGAGAAGATCCTTTTAGGATAGCTCTAGCTACATGCATGGGACAGATTTTCATTATGCACTAAAACCCTAATTTGCATGCTCGGATTATTACACAACGACGCTTAACCTCAATTTCATTCAGTAGTTTTCTTTTTATCAGGAAGGGGATGAATGAATGAATGAATGAATGAACATGCATACTAGATGACAGAGACCCTCGATTATCCTCACAGTCTAGCAGGTAAGGGTACTAAGGGGAAACCAATTGACTGGAACTAAGTACTCTCAATTCCCCTCCACTCTCCCCCCACTCTACTAATCTGGCCTGATCTGTGTCTCCCATTCTTGCGGCTGCTGCTCACCATGACTCCGCTAGCCTGGCCTGGATGACACATCTGGAGTGAGGGTGTGCTTTTCTACAGGACACCCGGCAGGCAGCATGTGGTGCAGCAGAGATAGGATGTCAGGCCATGGTAACTGGAGACCTAGAGAGCCCTGGGTGACCCTAGAGAGCCCTGGTTGACCCTAGAGAGCCCTGGGTGACCCTATCTGTAATTGATAAGATCGATTAGCCATAATGCAATTACAGCGGCCCTGTGTCCTGTCCGTCCGCTCAGTCTGGATATTTTATGATCTGATGTAGCATCCGTGAGCAGGGATCAATACTTGGGTTCCCGAGTGGCGCAGCGGTCTAAGGCACTGCATCTCAGTGCTCGAGGCATCACTACAGACCCCCTGGTTCGATTCCAGGCTGTATCACAACCGGCCGTGATTGGGAGTCCCATAGGACGGCGAACAATTGGCCCAGCGTCATCCGGGTTTGGCCGGTGTAGGCCGTCATTGTAAATAAGAATTTGTTCTTAACTGACTTGTCTAGTTAAATTTACTCTTAAACTATCTATATGGACAGAAATACTGTATCTGTGTAACAGTTACTAGCCTGGTTTGTACCTAATGGGTAGTTTGACTAGTACATTCATTTGTGATAATAAGTATACTTTTTGGGGGCTGAAAGTAGCCTTGGCTATATGTCATAGACAGGGAGAAGATGTTGTTAGCCTGATGGGACAGGACTGGCTCCTTATAAATGCATAAATCATTCACGCGATGGAACATATCTTGCTTCATCTCTCTCCTAGCTCTGAGTGTGTAGTTGGCTCATTCGGACATGTTTATGTGTCTTTGGACCCGTTTCCGGCAGAAGGGTTCTTCTGTATTTCCAAGGTGTTTCCGAAGGAGACTGAAGCTATAAATTGTCTACTGGCTGATTGGAAGAATATGGGTCTGGGGACTGGAAGTGGAACAATGGCCTATCTCAATTATTATTGGTTGTCCGAGAGTCGTCTGTTCTTTTGACCAATCAATTGGTCGACATTTTCAAACGTGTATTTTTCCATATATAGACAGACACATCCTATGTGTTTTAATCAAATCAGCTAAATGCATTGAGCTTGTCTGATGCTTTAAGCTAACTGTTTGATGAAATAATTAAGACACACAAATGACTAGAGGGAGTCTGACCGCAATTGATTAGATTGTGCCGGGTCGGGCTCAGACTTGCTGCACTGTGTGACTAGCACCCGTTGTCTCTCTCAACAGTGTTTATCGCGCTGTCCATGTTGCTGAAGCTGCAACATAATTACAGCCATTTCTGACTGAAAAGTTCTGTTACCGAAATACCTCATTTGATTAGGAAAAACATTCCTTATTCCCTCAACCGTTGATCTCTTAACGTGACACATGTAAACTACCGGTCAAAAGTTTTAAGAACACCTACTCATTCAAGGGTTTTTCTTTATTTTCAGTATTTTCTACATTGTCGAATAATAGTGAAGACATCAAAACTATGAAATAACAAATATGGAATCATGTATTAACCAAAACAAATCAAAATATATTTAATATTTGAGATTCTCCAAATAGCCACCTTTTGCCTTGATGACAGCTTTGCACACTCTTGGCATTTTCTCAACCAGCTTCATGAGGTAGTCACCTGGAATGCATTTCAATTAACAGGTAAGCCTTCTTAAAAGTTAATTTGTGGAATTCCTTTCCTTCTTAATGCGTTTGAGCCAATCAGTTGTGTTGTGAAAAGGTGACAAGGTAGGTTGGTAAAAGACCAGCTCCATATTATGGCAAGAACTGCTAAAATAATCAAAGAGAAACGACAATCCATCATTACTTTAAGACATGAAAGTCAGTCAATAAGACATGAAGGTCAGTCGCAAAAACCATCAAGCGCTATGATGAAACTGGCTCTCATGAGGACCGCCACAGGAATGGAAGACCCAGAGTTACCTCTGCTGCAGAGGATAAGTTCATTAGAGTTACCAGCCTCAGAAATTACAGCCCAAATAAATAAGTAACAGACACATCTCTACATCAACTGTTCAGAGGAGACTGTGTGAATCAGGCCTTCATGGTCGAATTGCTTCAAAGAAACCACTACTAAAGGACACAAATAATAAGAAAAGACTTGCTTGGGCCAAGAAACACGAACAATCGACATTAGACTGGTGGAAATGTGTCCTTTGGTCTGTAGTCCAAATTGAAGATTTTTGGTTCCAACCGCCTTGTCTTTGTGAGACGCGGTGTGGGTGAATGGATGATCTCCGCAAGTGTATTTCCCACAGTAAAGCAAGGAGGAGGAGGTGTTATGGTGTGGGGGTGCTTTGCTGGTGATACTGTCTGTGATTTATTTAGAATTCAAGGCACACTTAACCAGCATGGCTACCACAGCATTTTGCAGCGATATGCCATCCCATCTGGTTTGGGCTTAGTGGGACTATCATTTGTTTTTCAACAGGACAATGACCCAACACACCTCCAGGCTGTGTAAGGGCTATTTTACCAAGAAGGAGAGTGATGGAGTGCTGCATCAGATGAACAGGCTTCCACAATCCCCCGACCTCAACCAAATTGAGATGGTTTGGGATGAGTCGGACCGCAGAGTGAAGGAAAAGCAGCCAACAAGTGCTCAGCATATGTGGGAACTCCTTCAAGACTGTTGGAAAAGCATTCCAGGTGAAGCTGGTTGAGAGAATACCTAGAGTGTGCAAAGCTGTCATCAAGGCAAAGGGTGGCTATTTGAAGAATCAAAAATCTAAAATATATTTTTATTTGTTTAACACTTTTTTGGTTACTACATGATTCCATATGTGTTATTTCATAGTTTTGATGTCTTCACTATTATTCTACAATGTAGAAAATAGTAAAAGTAGTGTAAGCATCGCATGCACGTGACCAATAGGGCCTGACCTGTAGCATATCATAATCACATCAATAAATTGGTTACAACAATCTCTGAACACCGTAACACATGTGACAGCAAAATGGATGCAGAGGACGTGACAAATCAACTCTAAACGGGGGAATGTTTACTGGTTGCTCAGGAGGTAAAGGGGAAGTCAGATGTGTGGAATACATTTGATTAGTTGTGGAAAATACTGGAGATCAAGAAAAATAAGGTGCTGTTAGATTACAGCTGGCTAGCTAAACAATTAACCATAATCCCAACCCATACTCCTAACAATGCAAACTGTTGGCTTAGCTAGCCGTCATGCATGAAATGCTTTAGTAACTAGGTTCAATGTTAGCTAGCTAGCTAACACTAGGCTATAACTAGCAATGCAAATGAATTTCTGAGATACAAATAATATTACTACACAGATCATACAAATAACTTTAGCGTGCCAGCAAGCTAACATTCACTAGCTAGATAACAGTACGCTTTAACTTGCAATGAAAACGACTTCTAACAAAATTAGAAACATATAATACTGAAAATGTAGCTAGATTCTTACCCATATACATTGATGAACGCTTCATGGCAGACTAGAACCCCTTTAACTCAGTTTAGTTTGTACAGCTTGTTTGGCCCGCATTGTTTCAAGTCACTCCGGTTCACACTGAACGTGTGCAGAAAGTAGTCCATCACAACATTTTCCCACTGATCTTTGTCGATAGCGCCTGCTAAATTCAGGGAAGCAATGTTGTTGAGAGCAGTAGCAACACTTTTTCAGTTCTCCATGGCTAACGTTACATCTTTCAAAAAAGACGGTGGTAGCAAGGGTTATCTACACATACTGAAAAGCGCACGTTATAGACAGATGCATGCTACATGGCAGACCCAATCCGAACTCATCTCTCGGCGTGTCCAGCCCATCCATTATCTCAGTCACTCATGGCTAGCGGGAAGGTTTCCTGTCATTTTCCGTGGCTAAACCAACCAGGCTCGTAATTTAACAACTTTATTTGTATTTACAGATGGCATACAGGTTTGTTATTAAGGCACATGAAAGTTCACATGTTCCAGAAGGCAAAAAAAAAACGCATTTTGATCAAATACATCACTTTCAAATGCCTCTCCTGTGAAGTAGTGACGTGCGACATATGCCTAGCTACCTGTAAAGGGGTTACAAATATTTTATGAATTAATTGTTACAAGTCAGCTTGCAAGGTTGCTAGCCAACTAGCCTGCTAACGATAGCCCTACTAGCCTGCTAACGTTACGTTAGCACTGTGTGAGTCAGCCAGTTGCTATCAACACCTACCTTACAGCTACATTAAATTAAACCAACATTTTGGAAATACATAACACCATCTAACCAGTTATCAAATAATGTTATCGGTATGTGCAGTTATCTTGCCAGTAAGCCAGCCAGCTAACTAGCCTAGCTAGCCAACCACCACGGTCGACATAGCTAAGTAGTAAGCGAGAGAACATCCACAGACGGGGTAAGTAATACTTATCTTTGGAACAACTAGTTTAGCACAGGCAGGAACCCAGAGAACACAACAAAACAATCTAGCAGATATAAAGTAAAGAGAGCAGAGACTTACCGATTGATGGCTGGAGAGCCAAGGAGAGGCCTTCAGAGGAAGCGCAGCTAGCTAATCCAATAGCGATATAGTGAGAAATCCAATCCACATTGAATTTACCCGGTTTATCTCCATCACTGCTGACACTCGCAATGTACCGAAATCCTGCACGAGCCTTCACCGTGCGCTGCCACTTTAAGAGCGCATCTCTCTCTCCCTCTCCCTCTCCCTCTCCCTCTCCCTCTCTCTCTCTCTCTCTCTCTCTCTCTCTCTCTCTCTCTCTCTCTCTCGCTCTCTCGCTCTCTCGCTCTCTCTCTCTCTCTCTCTCTCGACTATTTACATTTGGCCGAGAAGATTTTTTGACATTTGAAGGCCTTCTTTGTTTTGTCTATGACCACACCCCCCGCACTCCTCCACTGGTAAATGTTGATGACTGGGTTCTTTCTTGTCAATTGTTTCTATGAAGTTGCCTTTAAATTGCTCTGCCATAATTATTATATGAGGTATTATTGGTTGGGTTATCCCTGGGCTGTGACGTGGGTCTTATCTTTTCTGTCCTCTGGCAAACGGGCTACACTCTAGGCAGTCTCTTGTCTGATGTTTTTGTCTGGTAGCAGTACTCTATCTATCCTACCCTTTTCCTTTTGGCAGGATAAATACCTGCCTGGCGCCCAAACTAAATCTTTATATTTTCCCCTCTCTAACAACACCGGTAGGAAATACAGGTTGCAGGCCTCACATTCACGCTCGGCACAGCACCTGGTTTCAGTCAGTCTCATTCTGAATCCTGCTTTCCACTGGTTATACTAAGCCATCGAAGTCCTCCTGGGTGAAATGAGCACCGCATACAGTAGACGGGTTTCCATACTCCAATCCACTCGCTTCAACCGGACAAACTGTTCCGACTTCAAAGCTTGCTTCTCCTTTTTGGGCCACAAATGAGACGTAACCCCATCCTTATGGGTATTACTGTACAATGGGGGTATTACTGCACTAGCTACAATCGATGGAGAACTACTATAACGCTCGCTCGTTCGACTACCACTACCAAACACACAGGAGAAAAAGTTTTTCGCATGAATTCATATGGTTTCTTCTTCGTGGATGTACATAGTAGCTCACCAGCGCCAACACTGGGTTTGGAATGTAATTACATGCTAGCATAGCTAGTAGCTAACGTTAGCCAGCTGGAACCAGCTAGGTAGCACCGGTTCTCCATATGACAT
>NC_140021.1:3250082-3265082 GCF_964263955.1 Coregonus lavaretus
ATACAAATGACACTTGGCGGGACACTTCAGACTTTCTCATGCGTCTGTCTTTTATTTCATTTTAATGTAAATAAATGGAAAATCAAGGATGACTGAACTACAGACATTCCACTTCTTGTACTCCGTTTCATAGGCCAAAGAGACTGGCCTTTCGGTAATCTCAAAGTTCAATATGCAGCTGGATTTTGTGCCCGATCACTGATTGGTTGTTAAACATAACATTTTAGCATAACAAGGAGTGGAATGATAGTCAAACCGACTGGTACCGAGACTAGCTCTCAGACAATCATCACTTTGATTTTGACTACTCTTCGTGCCCTTGATATCAAGCCTCCTCTTCCTCCATAGCGCATCTTTGTGCAGCACTCTTTTTATATATTATCTGTCTGTCTTAGTTTGTCTGTCTGTCTGCACTTTGTGCTAATAAACTCTTCCAAACAGATAACTTGGCTTTGGATTTCTCTTTCTTTACCAATGTTCCTCAAATAAACCTCTTGTTGATTCTGCGAAAACTGCTTTTAGCTTTTCAATGTTTTGTTGATTCTCTCTTATCTCTTATTCAAATGATATCATGAAATGCAGGAGTGCAACATTCACTGGGGACAGGGGGGACATGTCCCCCCCACATTGTGAAATTGCATGTTTATCCCCCCCAGTTTTATAATTTATCATTGGATGCTTTAGGACCATGCAGACGGATGGCTGTTTGGAGGGTTTATCCGACTGGATAAAAATAAATAATTATAATTATGTCCCCCCCCCATTTCTAAAACCAAAGTTGCGCCCCTGATGAAATGTTCATTCACTCCACCTAACACTTCAGATCTTTTTGTCCTTTTATGGAACGATGAGAGAGAGTGGTAGTGCTATGCGGCAGGGGCGGCAGGTAGCTTAGTGGTTAAGAGCGTTGTGCCAGTAACCGAAAGGTCGCTGGTTCTAATCCCCGAGCCGACTAGGTGAAAAATCTGCCGATGTGCCCTTGAGCAAGGCACTTAACCCTAATTGCTCCTGTAAGTCGCTCTGGATAAGAGCGTCTGCTAAATGAATAAAATGTAAATGTAAATGTCTATGCTATTATTGCCATAGCAACCTTTCAATGATGAGTGTTTTTGCCATTGTGAAAACTAAAACTAACTGCCAGATGACAGTGGAACTCTGCTGGTGGCTGAAACTGGTTCTCTTTGATGTAACATAACATAACATAACATAACAGTAACATAACATAATATAGAACATAACAGCTTTTTAGCTTTTCTTTTGTAGAGGTCAGAGAATTAATATTAGTGGACCAACGTCTTGACCCTCAATTTTTGGTCTCGTTCACAAACAGTACTTTGATTTAAAAGCATTAGCTTATTAAAATGGGGAATAGTTTTAACTGCAATTAAGTACTCTGCTTGAGGAATAATGTTTCTGAAGAATAATGTTTCCTAGACTAATTAATGAGGGCCTGCCTGATTAGTCATGGGTGTTCATTAATCAAGCTACTTTAACAATGCAAGAGGGACGGGAGACCGATATAGGAAAATAGTGATTACCACAAAAACACACCTGGCTTGCCCTGCTGCTACAGTGCAGGGAACTGTTTTAATGTCCTTGTCTAACAGCCTTTGTGACACTTAGAAAAGCTGTACCCTTCTTTGTTCATCACCCTGACCTGTTCGTTCTCTCTCTTCTCTGTGTAATGAGACTGGAGTTAACACTGTGTGTGTGTCTGTGTCTGTGTGTGGACGTGTTTAACTATTCTTGTGAGGACCAGAAGTCCCCACAAGAATAGTAAACGAACAAAACATTTACCAACTGGGGACATTTTGTTAGTCCCCACAAGGTCAAATGCTATTTCTAGGGGGTTAAGGTTAGAATGAGTGTTAGGGTTAGAATTACATTAAGGCTTAGGGTTAGTAGCTAAGGTTAAGGTTCGGTTATGGGGCTAAGGTTAGGGTAAGAGTACGGGTTAGGGGTTAGGTAAATATGATTTTGAATGGGACTGAATTTTGTGTCCCTACAAGGTTAGCTGTACAAGACTGTATGTGTTGATGTTCATCTGTGCTCTCCAGTTCTCTGCTGAGTGGAGCAGGGGTCTGGCTAGCGCTGCTGTGTGGCCTCTTGGCAGGCTTGTCTCTGTCTCTCCGCTCCGGGGGGAGACCTCTATCTCCAGCTATGTGGGACAGGCTGTCCTACTTACAGCTGAGGGCTGTAGCAGTGGCTGGATGGCCCCACAGCAGATGTGCTAAATGGGGAGGGACAGTCCTCCTCTGCCTCCCTGCTCCGCTATTCTCTGCTCTGCCTGCTCTGCCTCCCCAACTGTAGTGCTTGTGAACCCACGTCATAGCCTGACGCTCTTTTCATCCTAATAACTTTCACACAAGAAATGTGGCTAAACCCCCTACATATTTCATGATCTGCCTTTTTAATCCCATAGTTTTGGAAAGCACACAGTGTATCCTCATTCCTCATTGATGTCCTCTGTAGTGGAAGCTAGCTCTTTCATCTTCTGCCATTTCCACATGTAAAGTTCTGATCCCCTATCCCAAGGACTTTAAATCCACATTGGAGCTTCTTAAAATGGTTGGTGGTGTACTATCCTGTGGGACAGAGAGATGGAACGTGTTGTCTTGCTTTGGGACTGGGAGATACAGTGGGGGAAAAAAGTATTTAGTCAGCCACCAATTGTGCATGTTCTCCCACTTAAAAAGATGAGAGAGGCCTGTAATTTTCATCATAGGTACACGTCAACTATGACAGACAAATTGAGAAAAAAAATCCTGAAAATCACATTGTAGGATTTTTTATGAATTTATTTGCAAATTATGGTGGAAAATAAGTATTTAGTCACCTACAAACAAGCAAGATTTCTGGCTCTCACAGACCTGTAACTTCTTCTTTAAGAGGCTCCTCTGTCCTCCACTCGTTACCTGTATTAATGGCATCTGTTTGAACTTGTTATCAGTATAAAAGACACCTGTCCACAACCTCAAACAGTCACACTCCAAACTCCACTATGGCCAAGACCAAATAGCTGTCAAAGGACACCAGAAACACAATTGTAGACCTGCACCAGGCTGGGAAGACTGAATCTGCAATAGGTAAGCAGCTTGGTTTGAAGAAATCAACTGTGGGAGCAATTATTAGGAAATGGAAGACATACAAGACCACTGATAATCTCCCTCGATCTGGGGCTCCACGCAAGATCTCACCCCGTGGGGTCAAAATGATCACAAGAACGGTGAGCAAAAATCCCAGAACGACACGGGGGGACCTAGTGAATGACCTGCAGAGAACTGGGACCAAAGTAACAAAGTCAGTAACACACTACGCCGCCAGGGACTCAAATCCTGCAGTGTCAGACGTGTCCCCCTGCTTAAGCCAGTACATGTCCAGGCCCGTCTGAAGTTTGCTAGAGTGCATTTGGATGATCCAGAAGAGGATTGGGAGAATGTCATATGGTCAGATGAAACCAAAATAGAACTTTTTGGTAAAAACTAAACTCGTCGTGTTTGGAGGACAAAGAATGCTGAGTTGCATCCAAAGAACACCATACCTACTGTGAAGCATGGGGGTGGAAACATCATGCTTTGGGGCTGTTTTTCTGCAAAGGGACCAGGACGACTGATCCGTGTAAAGGAAATAATGAATGGGGCCATGTATCGTGAGATTTTGAGTGAAAACCTCCTTCCATCAGCAAGGGCATTGAAGATGAAACGTGGCTGGGTCTTTCAGCATGACAATGATCCCAAACACACCGCCCGGGCAACGAAGGAGTGGCTTCGTAAGAAGCATTTCAAGGTCCTGGAGTGGCCTAGCCAGTCTCCAGATCTCAACCCCATAGAAAATCTTTGGAGGGAGTTGAAAGTCTGTGTTGCTCAGCGACAGCCCCAAAACATCACTGCTCTAGAGGAGATCTGCATGGAGGAATGGGCCAAAATACCAGCAACAGTGTGTGAAAACCTTGTGAAGACTTACAGAAAACGTTTGACCTGTGTCATTGCCAACAAAGGGTATATAACAAAGTATTGAGAAACTTTTGTTATTGACCAAATACTTATTTTCCACCATAATTTGCAAATAAATTCATTAAAAATCCTACAATGTGATTTTCTGGATTTATTTTTCTCATTTTGTCTGTCATAGTTGACGTGTACCTATGATGAAAATTACAGGCCTCTCTCATCTTTTTAAGTGGGAGAACTTGCACAATTGGTGGCTGACTAAATAATTTTTTTCCCCACTGTAGAACGTGTTGTCTTGCTGTGGGACAGAGAGATGGAACGTGTTGTCTTGCTGTGGGACAGGGAGATAGAACGTGTTGTCTTGCTGTGGGACAGGGTGATAGAATGTGTCGTAATAGAGGTGAGAGGAACACTGAAGGGGACACTATTCTAAGAATATCTGTCCCAAACAGGCTCTCACTGACTGTTCAGTGTTTAAAGCTATGAAAAGGAGGTGTGACGGAATGGCACTGCCAATTTTTCTGTCGACCTCTATCCTGAGGGCATTGGGTCCGAATATGGGTCCTTGAAAAGCTCTATATAAATATCATATATTATTAGAATAGAACAGGAGGGGTCACTCAAGTGCATGTCTGTGTGTTGTGTGTTGTTTGTCTGACATTAGTGCAGTAGTGGTGCATGGGTAAATCACTACACTACAGTTGAAGTCGGAAGTTTGCATACACTTAGGTTGGAGTCATTAAAAGTCGTTTTTCAACCACTCCACAAGTCGGTTAGGACATCTACTTTGTGCATGACGCAAGTAATTTTTCCAACAATTGTTTACAGACAGATTATTTCACTTAGAATTCACTGTATCACAATTCCAGTGGGTCAGAAGTTTACATACACTAAGTTGACTGTGCCTTTTAAACAGCTTGGAAAATTCCACAAAATGATGTCATAGCTTTAGAAGCTTCTGATAGGCTAATTAACATACTTTTAGTCAATTGGAGGTGTACCTGTGGATGTATTTCAAGGCCTACCTTCAAACTCTGCCTCTTTGCTTGACATCATGGGAAAATCAAAAGAAATCAGCCAAGACCTCCGAAAAATAATTGTAGACCTCCACAAGTCTGGTTCATCCTTGGGAGCAATTTCCAAATGCCTGAAGGTACCACGTTCATCTGTACAAACAATAGTACGCAAGTATAAACACCATGGGACCACGCAGCTGTCATACCGCTCAGGAAGGAGACGTGTTCTGTCTCCTAGAGATGAACGTACTTTGGTGCGAAAAGTGCAAATCAATCAACAACAGCAAAGGACCTTGTGAAGATGCTGGAGGAAACAGGTACAAAAGTATCTATATCCACAGTAAAATTAGTCCTATATTGACATAAACTGAAAGGCCGCTCAGCAAGGAAGAAGCCACTGCTCCAAATCCGCCATAAAAGCCAGACTACGGTTTGCAACTGCACATTGGGACAAAGATCATACTTTTTGGAGAAATGTCCTCTGGTCTGATGAAACAAAAATAGATCTGTTTGGCCATAATGACCATCGTTATGTTTGGAAGAATAAGGGGGACGCTTGCAAGCCGAAGAACACCATCCCAACCATGAAGCACGTGGCAGCATCATGCTGTGGGGGTGCTTTGCTGCAGGAGGGACTGGTGCACTTCACAAAATAGATGGCATCATGAGGAAGGAAAATGATGTGGATATATTGAAGCAACATCTCAAGACATCAGTCAGTCAGTTAAAGCTTGGTCGCAAATGGGTCTTCCAAATGGACAATGACCCCAAGCATACTTCCAAAGTTGTGGCAAAATGGCTTAAGGACAACAAAGTCAAGGTATTGGAGTGGCCATCACAAAGCCCTGACCTCAATCCTATAGAAAATGTGTGGGCAGAACTGAAAAAGCGTGTCAGAGCAAGGAGGCCTACAAACCTGACTCAGTTACACCAGCTCTGTCAGGAGGAATTGGCCAAAATTCACCCAACTTATTGTGGGAAGCTTGTGGAAGGCTACCCGAAACGTTTGACCCAAGTTAAACAATTTAAAGGCAATGCTACCAAATACTAATTTAGTGTATGTAAACTTCCGACTTCAACTGTATGTGTTGTGATAATTGTGTTGTTTGATCTCTAACCTGTTAGTTAATTTGCCTTGACACCGTGATATATAGGCGTAAAGGCCGAGACAATAAGACACAGTGACAGAATGAATTCAATCACACCTTTGTTTCATCACAAAACCGGAGAGCAACCTCTGTCCGGTGAGGTCCACAAAACATATTGCAGCTTGGTCAAGCAACGTAATGTTTACGACATTTTCGGACTACTAAACAACTAATGATTTAGAACCATGGAGTTACCGCAAGTCGCAAAGAAAAACCGGAGCTGCCACCACTATTCCACCACCATTTCAACTTCAACATTTAAACATCATCAAATTGCCTATGCTGTACAGTGACAGAAAAAATACCAAAAACGATTTAGTACAATCAATATAAGCTAAATATGATGTTGGCTGTCCATGGTACTGATTGAGTGGGTGAGTGGGTGAGTGGGTGAGTGGGTGAGTCAGTAGAACAACATGTTGACTCACCCTGCTTGTAGAGAAACGCCAAATCCATCCTTCCCTTTTTCATGTTGACTAAACGGTCTATCGCTCTGTCATACAGTACACGCTTTTACATTTTGTTGTCTTAGGCTACCTGGCTAAAATGCTTGCTTGCTAGCCTAACTTCCTTGCAACGATGAGCCAGCTAGTTGACATTAACCTGTTACATATAGCTACATATTGAATATACATACTCTCAGGCCAGGGGCACAATGTATGAATTTATGGTTGGATCAGAATCGCCATTATACTCAATGGCCAGTAGCCTACGGGAGAATTAAGTAAAACCACAAGTCCAAATCCCTATCTCCATCCATGGCTAATTTAGGAAAATGACAATTTTAGCTAGCTAGCCACCGGAGGACAACGACACAACGAGATGCAACAATTCTGTCAATGACGTTTGCTTTTGATGTGATGTGATTGGTGTGAAGCCAAATCCAAACTGGCGTCCCTTGACACTTATTGTTTTTGGTGCGCCAGGACCATTCACAATTGAGCTCGCTCAGTCTAGCTCAACGCTGATTGGTTATTATTTCATCATTCTTTTATCAAAAGAGGCCAAATGCTTGCTGGCTTCCCTTGCATTCAATGCTAGGGGTGTCAACAATGTCATACTCTTTTTGACCAGACAGCATCAGCTACATGGGCTACACATACTGAGATTGAGGGGCGCTGTTTCGCTCGCTCTATGAAATACATTCAGCGAATTGAAGGAAAATTAAGAAATAAAGAGAGACGAAAGATACATTGATTTTTTGGGGAAGCCTGGCTTCCCTTGGCAACCATGAATACACGCCACTGCATTTATGGCGTACTACTGGTGTGTGTGTGTTGTGTGTGTGTTTGTGTGTGTGTGAATGTACAGTACCAGTGAAAAGTTTGGACACACCTACTCATTCAAGGGTTTTAATTTATTTGTACTATTTTCTACATTGTAGAATAATAGTGAAGACATCAAAACTATGAAATAACACATGTGGAATCATGTAGTAACCAAAAAAGTGTTTAACAAATGAAAATATATTTGAGATTCTTCAAAGTAGCCACCCTTTGCCTTGATGACGGCTTTGCACACTCTTGGCATTCTCTCAACTAGCTTCGTGAGGAATGCTTTTTTCAACAGTCTTGAAGGAGTTCCCACATATGCTGAACACTTGTTGGCTGCTATTCCTTCACTCTGCGGTCCAACTCATCCCAAACCATCTCAATTGGGTTGAGGTCGGGTGATTGTGGAGGCCAGGTCATCTGATGCAGAACTCCATCACTCTCCTCCTTGGTCAAATAGCCCTTACACAGCCTGGAGGTGTGTTTTGGGTCATTGTCCTGTTGAAAAACAAATGATAGTCCCACTATCGCTGCAGAATGCTGTGGTAGCCATGCTGGTTAAGTGTGCCTTGAATTCTAAATAAATCGCAGACAGTGTCACCAGCAAAGCACCCCCACACCATCACACCTCCTCCTCCATGCTTCACGGTGGGAACCACACATGCGGAGATCATCTACTCACAAAGACACAGCAGTTGGAACCAAAAATCTCACATTTGGACTCATCAGACCAAAGGACAGATTTCCACCGTTCTAATGTCCATTGCTCATGTTTCTTGGCCCAAGCAAGTATCTTCTTCTTATTGGTGACCTTTAGTAGTGGTTTCTTTTGCAGCAATTCGACCATGAAGGCCTGATTCACGCAGTCTCCTCTGAACAGTTGATGTTGAGATGTGTCTGTTACTTGATCTCTGTGAAGCATTTGTTTGGGCTACAATCTGAGGTGCAGTTAACTCTAATGAACTTATCCTCTGCAGCAGAGGTAACTCTGGGTCTTCCTTTCCTGTGGCGGTCCTCATGAGAGCCAGTTTCATCATAGCGCTTGATGGTTTTTGCGACTGCACTTGAAGAAACGTTAAAAGTTCTTGAAATGTTCCGTATTGACTGACCTTCATGTCTTAAAGAAATGATGGACTGTCGTTTCTCTTTGCTTATTTGAGCTGTTCTTGCCATAATATGGACTTGGTCTTTTACCAAATAGGGCTATCTTCTGTATAACCCCCCTACCTTGTCACAACACAACTGACTGGCTCAAACGCATTAAGAAGGAAAGAAATTCCACAAATTAACTTTTAACAAGGCACACCTGTTAATTGAAATGCATTCCAGGTGACTACCTCATGAAACTGGTTGAGAGAATGTCAAGAGTGTGCAAAGCTGTCATCAAGGCAAAGGGTGGCTACTTTGAAGAATCTCAAATATAGAAAATAGTACAAATAAAGAAAAACCCTTGAATGAGTAGGTGTGTCCAAACTTTTGACTGGTACTGTATGTATACTTGTGTACCCTGTGTGTGCGTGTAGTTGTGTCAGTAGCCCAGTACCGCAGTGCTCCCGTTGCTCTGAATAGCAGGAGTCTGGGCTGCAGACCTGCTCTCTGTGGGAGTGGTGCAAGGGGAATGGCCACCAGCGATGTCACATCCTTTGTGGCTCTGCCTGTCTCTCTAGTACCTGCCAACAGTCCTCACCCACTGCCCTCTATGTCTTGCATTGACCCTCCTGAACAATGGAGCTGCTGCTAACAGGGTTTACATGGCCAGCCAGGCACTGACCACTGTACAGACAAGGGCAGGCACGCACACACGCGCACACACACTCACATACACACACACACACACACACACACACACACACACACACACACACACACACACTCGCATACACACACACACACACACACACACACGCACACACACACTCGCACACTCGCATACACACACATACACACATGCGCACACACACACACACGCGCGCGCACACACACGCGCACACACACTCGCATACACACACACACACACACACACACACACACGGCACAGCATTCAGCTTAGTTCTGACTGTGTGTGGGTGTGTGTGCGCGTGTGTGTGTGTGTGTGTGTGTGTGGGTGTGTGTGTGTGTGTGGGTTATTCCAGAAGGATTGCAGGGCGACAGGCTGTAACAATTAAAGAACCCAGAGCTGTGATCTGACGACTGGTCAAGACCATGCAGCTGTGGACCGCATGTGTCATCCTGTCTGACCACAAAAGAGCCGTCTTATATGTTCATGCAATTATGTGGTTTTACCTCTTTTTGTACTATTTTATTTTGTTTGATATTAGAATTTACTATGTTCTAGTTTTTATTTTATTTTTTGCGTTGTTAAAAGGATAATTCACCACAATGTCAACGTTTATCAGACGTTTGCACCTCTAACGTCAAGTTAAATCCATGTTCAGTACCATCTGTTGGATGTAGATATATCCCCCGAATCAATCTTTTTTTTGGGATGTTCCCCTGTGGTGCTGCCCTTGTCCCTCATCCTATCTTGGAAGCGTGTGTACCCAGCATGCAGAGCTCCGATTGGGAATAATGAGCGGGGGAAAACCTGGGGTCAGCTGGAGGGCAACACTGTGGAGCTAGCCGAGCCAGTGTAACGTAGCCTGGCATCGTCTTCAGCCCGGCTGCGTGGCACGGGGCTAATCCGGACACTTCCACTGTTCTGTCATGTTGTTTTGCTCTGCCTTCGCTACCACCCAGTCTCATTTCAAATGTTCTGTCCCCACACTTATGTCGGGCTAAAAATAGCGGGCTGAATAATTCATATTTAAACATCGATTTATGTCTCGTATGGAAGTTAGTGCTTAGCACCCCTTTTGACCTTTTTAATCTGTTGCTGGGTCCTATTTAGATGCATTTACCTTGTCCAGGTGTTTAATCATCATAAGTGACATGGGCCGGGACAGAGACAGTAGTCGGCCGTTTTCTTTATGGCTGCAGTTAAAGGCTTAGTCTAGCACTCTTCAGATGTTATGTCACAGAACATCCATTTGAAATGTAACACCTTTAAAAGGCTCTCTAATGTATTTTTTGACTTCCAGTGTCTACTGCACATGAATGTCACTGGGTTGTGATGGAGACTGAGATGGACGTGGTGCTTGTGTCACGCCGGTCCTTACACATTGTTTTCGACTCTCTCTCTCTCTCTCTCTCTCTCTCTCTACTGCACCTGCTGTCTCGACCTCTGAATGCTCGGCTATGAAAAGCCAACTGACATTTACTCCTTAGGTAATGACCTGTTGCTCCCTCTACAACCACTGTGATTATTATTTGACCCAGCTGTTCATTTATGAACGTTTGAACATCTTGAAGAACAATCTGGCCTTAAATGGCCATACATCTCCACTGGTGCAGCCAGAAGGGGTCTGGCCACCCCTCAGAGCCTGGTTTCTCTCTAGGTTTCTTCCTAGGTTCCTGCCTTTCTAGGGAGTTTTTCCTAGCCACCGTGCTTCTACATCTGCGTTGCTTTCTGTTTGGGGTTTTAGGCTGGGTTTCTGTATAAGCACTTTGTGACATCTGCTGATTTAAAAAGGGCTTTATAAATACATTTGATTGATCTCTCTCCGACTCGGACAGCCCTGTAGGATGCTGCCTGCTCAGCTGAACCATGACAGGGATATATATATATATATATATATATATATACAGTCATGGCCAAAATTGTTGGCACCCCTGAAATTTTTCCAGAAAATGAAGTATTTCTCACAGAAAAGTATTGAAATTACACATGTTTTGCTATGCACATGTTTATTTCCTTTGTGTGTATTGGAATAACACAAAAAAAACAGGAAAAAAGCAAATTTGACATAATTTCACACAAAACTCAAAAAATGGGCCGGACAAAATGATTGGCACCCTTAACTTAATATTTAGTTGCACACCCTTTGGAAAAAATAACTGAAATCAGTCGCTTCCTATAACCATCAATAAGCTTCTTACACCTCTCACCCGGAATTTTGGACCACTCTTCTTTTGCAAACTGCTCCAGGTCTCTCATATTGGATGGGTGCCTTTTCCCAACAGCAATTTTAAGATCTCTCCACAGGTGTTCAATGGGATTAAGATCTGGACTCATTGCTGGCCACTTCAGAACTCTCCAGCGCTTTGTTGCCATCCATTTCTGGGTCCTTTTTGAAGTATGTTTGGGGTCATTGTCCTGCTGGAAGACCCATGATCTCGGACGCAAACCCAGCTTTCTGACACTGGGCCCTACATTGCGACCCAAAATCCTTTGGTAATCCTCAGATTTCATGATGCCTTGCACACAGTCAAGGCACCCAGTGCCAGAGGCAGCAAAACAACCCCAAAACATCTTTGAACCTCCACCATATTTGACTGTAGGTACTGTGTTCTTTTCTTTGAAGGCTTCATTACATTTTCGGTAAACAGTAGAACGATGTGCTTTACCAAAAAGCTCTATCTTGGTCTCATCTGTCCATAAGACGTTCTCCCAGAAGGAATTTGGCTTACTCATGTACATTTTGGCAAACTGTAGTCTTGCTTTTTTATGTCTCTGTGTCAGCAGTGGGGTCCTCCTGGGTCTCCTGCCATAGCGTTTCATTTCATTCAAATTTCGACGTATAGTTCGCGCTGACACTGATGCACCCTGAGCCTGCAGGACAGCTTGAATTTCTTTGGAACTTGTTTGGGGCTGCTTATCCACCATCCGGACTATCCTGCGTTGCAACCTTTCATCAATTTTTCTCTTCCGTCCACGTCCAGGGAGATTAGCTACAGTGCCATGGGTTGCAAACTTCTTGATCATGTTGCGCACTGTGGACAAAGGAACATCTAGATCTCTGGAGATGGACTTGTAACCTTGAGATTGTTGATATTTTTCCACAATTTTGGTTCTCAAGTCCTCAGACAGTTCTCTTTTCCTCTTTCTGTTCTCCATGCTTAGTGTGGCACACACAGAAACACAATGCAAAGACTGAGTCAACTTCTCTCCTTTTTATCTGCTTTCAGGTGTGATTTTTAGATTGTCCACACCTGTTACTTGCCCCAGGTGAGTTTAAAGGAGCATCACATGCTTGGAACAAACTTATTTATCCACAATTTTGAAAGGGTGCCAATAACTTTGTCCGGCCCATTTTTTTAGTTTTGTGTGAAATTATGTCAAATTTGCTTTTTTCCTGTTTTTTTTTGTGTTATTCCAATACACACAAAGGAAATAAACATGTGCATAGCAAAACATGTGTAATTTCAATACTTTTCTGTGAGAAATACTTCATTTTCTGGAAAAATTTCAGGGGTGCCAACAATTTTGGCCATGACTGTATATATATATATAAATGGAATGATACATACATACATACATACATATACACACACACACACACACACACACACACACACACACACACACACACACACACACACACACACACACACACACACACACACACACACACACACACACTGAGAACCTCTGCCCAGAGAAACAGCAGCAGCAATAGTAATCTGGGTCAGACAGAGCCATAGAGTACGCTAGGAGCCAGAGAAAGAGAGAGAGAGAGATAGAAAGAGGACCAGAGGGATAAAACTTCAGGCAAAGTCATCTAAAAGTTCACTGCTCTTCTTGTTACTGGCCCAGAAAGCCCTAACTTACGGTTTACCAATCTCTCCCCCCTACTCCACCCCCCCTTCCCCTTTTTTCTCTCTCTCTGTTTTTGCCCCATTCATCTTTGCCCTGTTTTGTTTTTCCCAATGCCCTCAAACAAACCCATTGTGTTCAGTTGGGCTGGCGTATTTCAATAGCTCACAGCTAGTTGGAGGTCGTGCAGCCTCGCTCCCCACACTGGGTTCCAGGGCCAGGCTGCTACGAGCCTCGCTCCCCACACTGGGTTCCAGGGCCAGGCTGCTACGAGCCTCGCTCCCCACACTGGGTTCCAGGGCCAGGCTGCTACGAGCCTCGCTCCCCATACTGGGTTCCAGGGCCAGGCTGCTACGAGCCTCGCTCCCCACACTGGGTTCCAGGGCCAGGCTGCTACGAGCCTCGCTCCCCACACTGGGTTCCAGGGCCAGGCTGCTACGAGCCTCGCTCCCCACACTGGGTTCCAGGGCCAGGCTGCTACGAGCCTCGCTCCCCACACTGGGTTCCAGGGCCAGGCTGCTACGAGCCTCGCTCCCCACACTGGGTTCCAGGGCCAGGCTGCTACGAGCCTCGCTCCCCACACTGGGTTCCAGGGCCAGGCTGCTACGAGCCTCGCTCCCCACACTGGGTTCCAGGGGCAGGCTGCTACGAGCCTCGCTCCCCACACTGGGTTCCAGGGGCAGGCTGCTACGAGCCTCGCTCCCCACACTGGGTTCCAGGGGAAGGCTGCTACGAGCCTCGCTCCCCACACTGGGTTCCAGGGGCAGGCTGCTACGAGCCTCGCTCCCCACACTGGGTTCCAGGGGCAGGCTGCTACGAGCCTCGCTCCCCACACTGGGTTCCAGGGCCAGGCTGCTACGAGCCTCGCTCCCCACACTGGGTTCCAGGGGCAGGCTGCTACGAGTGCTACATGACTTGGCATGTTTGGGCCCAGACGCCCGCCCACGCACCCTCAGTCTGAAGTTGATTTACTTAGTGATGTGTGTGGGTTCTGGAGAGTTGGGCTGCCGGGAGCTGTCAGTGTCCCGCTGTTTTCAGATGCTTTCGTGACCCTTGGTAAACCCACCCGGGCCTTTCTCTCATCTGGGTTGTCTTCAATGCTCCCTTGCTACCACTTTTCTTAACATTGATTTTATTCGTTCTGTCGACCTTTCTAGAGCTCCAAGCACCCTAAGTGCCCTGTCCAACTTCTCTGGAGAGAGGCTCACAAAATATGCCTCATCATGGACTGTACTGGAGTCATTCAGACACTGTCTGGTCCGGCTCATCTCATCTGTGTACCTCATTCCTTTGCTCAGTTATCTTGACTATACAGTGTGAGAGTGAAAGCTACAATTTTGATTGATTGCCATCGCTATGTCTTCTGTGTTGTTTATCTTTCAGACATATTCACTTTTTCTTGCCGGGAGCCAGGAATTCCCTTTCAAAACTGCTCTGCCAGATTTCAGCCCCTTGGACAGTAACACAGCACAATAAGGAAATATTCTTCCCTCTAAATAAGTTATTTTTCCTCTATCCCTTTGGCACGATGTCAAGGGAGCAAACATAAAATCCCACGTTTTGTCTATTCGTCTTTCCTCTCACCTCGGCAATGTTAGCATTCCAAGGCTGCATTGAGACAATGACTTATCAGTGACCCAAGCTCTGCTCAGATAATCCCTACCATCGTGTCGCTGCGTTGTCGTGGTGCTGCGTCAAATGTATATTGTCCTTGGAGCGTTGGCAGTCATAATGCAAATAACCTAATTTATGTTCCTCTAACTCCCCTGAATGCCTCTGTCAATATATCTTGGCTCAGTGTAGAGGAGAGATTGACTTTATCACCACTTGTATTTGTGAGAAGTATTGACATGTTGAATGCACAGAGCTGTCTGTTTGAACTAACTAGCACACAGCTCAGACACCCATGCATACCCCACAAGACGTGCCTTCTTCACAGTCCCCAAGTCCAGAACAGACTATGGGAGGTGCACAGTACTACAT
>NC_140021.1:3270082-3322582 GCF_964263955.1 Coregonus lavaretus
TGTCACTTTCTCGCTGTCTGTGGCATTTCGGACTGCACTCGCCTCAGAAAGTGTTGCTAGGCAGTCCTCATTCAGGAGAATGGGCCGTTGTTGATGAATAGAACTCAATTTTAGTGGGCCCCATTTTCACATGTCTCCGTCCCTCGATACAGCATCTGAAAGGCTTCGTTCTACATGAATCATCTTTCGAACTTTCCTCAATGAGCTCTTCAGATTGATAACGTCTCGTTCCGTCTGCCTGTACAATGACTAATGTTCAACCTATTCATTGGTCTCTCAGAGGTTGATCTGAGCTCTGATTGGTCCTGGTCTGTGTGACATTTGTCTGACTCAGGATCAGTTTAAAGCGGCTTTGGGCCTGTAGTCACAAAGCGTCTCAGACTAGAAGTGCTGATCTAGAATCAGGGGGGGGGCTGATCCTAGATCATGCTACTCTGAGACCCTTTGTGAGTACAGATGCTGATTGCATCTCTGTGTGGCAGGTTTCTCCCAGCCTGCCATGGGGGTGAATATGGACATGGGGACGGGGATGACTCCACTATCGGCAGAGAGGCCTCCCAGCATCGCTGAGCACCAGAAGCCCAAGGACATGTCTGCAGGTAGAGGGAAACACACACTAAGACACACACATCAATAACAGTGTCTACCTCAGTACCAAGTTACGTACCTCTCCAGGTTACGTACCTCTCAGTACCTACCAACATCTTAAGCCAGCTCTTAGGGCCTATGTGTATGTCTTTGAGTATGTCTGCCTGTCTGTCTGCCTGCCTGTCTATCTGTCTGTTTGTCTCTCCCTCTGCCTGTCTGTCTCTCCCTCTGCCTGTCTGTCTCTCCCTCTGCCTGTCTGTCTCTCTATCTGTACACCTGTCTGTCGCTCTCTGCCTGTCTGTCTCTCTGTCTGTCTGTCTCTCCCTCTGCCTGTTTGTCTCTCCCTCTGCCTGTCTGTCTCTCCCTCTGCCTGTCTGTCTCTCTCTCTCTGCCTGTCTGTCTCTCCCTCTGCCTGTCTGTCTCTCCCTCTGCCTGTCTGTCTCTCCCTCTGCCTGTTTGTCTCTCCCTCTGCCTGTCTGTCTCTCCCTCTGCCTGTTTGTCTCTCCCTCTGCCTGTCTGTCTCTCCCTCTGCCTGTCTGTCTCTCCCTCTGCCTGTCTGTCTCTCTCTCTCTGATTGTCTGTCTCTCTCTCTCTGTCTCTCTGTCTCTCTCTCTGTCGCTCTCTCTCTCTCTGCCTGTCTGTCGCTCTCTCTCTGCCTGTCTGTCTCTCTCTCTCTGTCTCTCTGTCTCTCTCTCTGTCGCTCTCTCTCTCTCTGCCTGTCTGTCTCTCTCTCTCTGTCTCTCTGTCTCTCTCTCTGTCGCTCTCTCTCTCTCTGCCTGTCTGTCGCTCTCTGCCTGTCTGTCTGTCTCTCTCTCTGTCGCTCTCTCTCTCTCTGCCTGTCTGTCTCTCTCTCTGTCTCTCTCTCTGTCACTCTCTGTCTCTCTGTCTGTCTGTCTGTCTGTCTGTCTGTCTGTCTGTCTGTCTGTCTGTCTGTCTGTCTGTCTGTCTGTCTGTCTGTCTGTCGCTCTCTGCCTGTCTGTATGTCTGCCTGTCTGTATGTCTGTCTGTCTGTATGTCGCTCTCTGCCTGTCTGTCTCTCTCTCTGCATGTCTGTCTGTCTGTCTGTCTGTCTGTCTGTCTGTCTGTCTGTCTGTCTGTTGCTCTCTGTCTGTCTGTCTGTCTGCCGCTCTCTGCCTGTCTGTATGTCTGTCTGTCTGTCTGTATGTCGCTCTCTGCCTGTCTGTCTCTCTCTCTGCCTGTCTGTCTCTCTCTCTGCATGTCTGTCTGTTTCTCTCTCTGTCTCTCTCTGTCTGTCTGTCTGTCTGTCTGTCTGTCTGTCTGTCTGTCTGTCTGTCTGTCTGTCTGTCTGTCTGTCTGTCTGTCTGTCTGTCTGTCTGTCTGTCTGTCTGTCTGTCTGTCTGTCTGTCTGTCTGTCTGTCTGTCTGTCTGTCTGTATATATCTCTGTCTGTCTGCCTATTGGGCATGCATGTATGGCATTTGTAAAAGTCAGTATGCACACTAGAGGGTGTGCCACGAAACCTGACTAGCCGATGCCATCTGTCAGCCCGGCCCATCCCCTCACCCCACTTATCCATCTGTCAGCCCGGCCCGTCCCCTCACCCCACTTATCCATCTGAATGTCTCATCATACCAGTGCCAGTATACCCAGCGGCAGCCAGCCCCTACCCCTCCTCCATACCTCATGCCCAGTTCAGTTGATGACTTCTGGGTTTTGGCTGAGGGCTTATGGGCTTAGGGCATCAGGCATACCCCCTGTGGGGTTCATCTCCCAGTCCTGTGTAGACTAGACTAGAGCATCCGCACCAATGGAACTTCTTTGCTAATGCCCTATCTTGTCCACTGAGGGGCGCTATAGCTAGAACTGTGGTTATCTCACTCCACTCACTGGGTGAAACCCCTGCTGGCAATACCTTACACCCCCAGTAGACCTCCGATGGTATAGAATACTGTATGTCATCATGTTTTGTCAGTCAGCATTCTCCTAATACCCCAGGGGTCACATGGCTATAGCACAGCTGAGACCCAGTGTCACTCTACTGCACAGGAAGTGATCTGCACCATGTCCCACTAGCCTGTTTGTGTGAAAGAGTTGTAGGCTGCAAGCAGATTGAAAGCCTGAGGGTGAAAGATAAACTTTGCAGGCATCTGTTCACAATCCTGCCTCTGGAGTGATTCCAGACTCCAGAGCTTGCCTGTGTAGAGAATAATTCATTCAGAACGCAATATGGCAAAACTGATTTGATCTGTACGATAACTGAATGCATATTGCGTTCATGTTTACCCCTGAAAGACTCTCTTGCTAGTAGTGAGGGGAAAAAAAAGTGTCCTGGCTGTTATGACTCAACAATGCAGCAAACCCCTCCCTAATCAGAGACACTCTACCTCATGGGAAGAATAACTACCACAACAATTAGCAAACAAAACAAGTCATTAAGTATTAATGTATTACGTCTTAGTCATGGTTATGGTGAGGTGCCTTATGTTTCCCTATGTTACCGTTAGCCTAGCATGCTAGTTAGCGAGGGGAAGGGATGGGAACCCAGTGGAGCAGAAGTGCTGCAGTGACTCCCAGTACATGCCAAACGGCATCCTCCCGCTGCATTAGTCATGGAGCCAGTCATCTGCAACCTGTGGTGATACTGTACGACACCCACACTCTGGTTCTGTACTTGGAGAGACCCACGACGGCTACCTTCCTGTTGCTGTACCATCACAGGAACAGCTCTCCAGTGCATTGGGGGAACAGCTCTCCAGTGCATTGGGGGAACGGCTCTAAGTGCTGCTTTATTGTCTCTCGCCTCTGCTCTAACATTATTACGTCAGTCTTGTTGTGTGTGTTTGGTTGATTCATGTAAAATATGACTCTCAAGAGAGAAACTTTATTGTGCACTACAAAGAGATGCTCCGTTTAGAATTCCAGTATTCAAAGGCCAGAGAGACAACTGGGGCAAATTGGTCCAGCCTTACTGGGTAATCACTTCCTCTAAATCCCTTCCTCCTCCATTGCTCCATCCCTCCATTCCTTCTATACTCAGAACGAGCACAGCTTTACTGAGCAACTTGGCGGCACGGGGCTCTAGAATTTAACTAGCTACCTCATCATTTCAAACAGTCCAGGGAAAGAAACAATCCTGTATCAATCAAGATATGATTGACCTTAATGGATGGCTATACTGTACTTTATAAACTGGGTGATTCGAGCCCTGAATGCTGATTGGCTGACAGCCGTGGTATATCAGACCATATACCACGGGTATGACAAAATATACATTTTTACTGCTCTAATTACGTTGGTAACCAGTTTATAATAGCAATAAGGCACCTCTGGGTTTGTGATTTATGGCCAATATACCACGGCTAAGGGCTGTATCCAGGCACTCCGCATTGCGTCGTGGTATATTGGCCATATACCACACCCCCTCGGGCTTTATTGCTTAAATCAAACTCCACCTCTGATTTACTGCATGATGTTGTTCTAGAAATGTAGAAAGATATTTTGTGTTTCCTGTTGCTATAATAGCATCATAGCTGTGTTTATGTTTGTGTGTTGTACTGTGTGTTGTACTGTGTTGTACTGTGTGTTGTACTGTGTTGTACTGTGTGTTGTACCTGTGTTGTACTGTGTGTTGTACTGTGTTGTACTCTGTGTTGTACTGTGTGTTGTACTGTGTTGTACTCTGTGTTGTACTGTGTTGTAATGTGTGTTGTACTGTGTGTTGTACTGTGTGTTGTACTGTGTGTTGTACTGTGTTGTACTGTGTTGTACTGTGTTGTATTGTGTGTTGTACTGTGTTGTACTCTGTGTTGTACTGTGTTGTACTGTGTGTTGTACTGTGTGTTGTACTGTGTTGTACTGTGTTGTACTGTGTTGTACTGTGTTGTACTGTGTGTTGTACTGTGTGTTGTACTGTGTTGTACTGTGTTGTACTCTGTGTTGTACTGTGTTGTACTGTGTGTTGTACTGTGTTGTACTGTGTTGTACTGTGTTGTACTGTGTGTTGTACTGTGTGTTGTACTGTGTGTTGTACTGTGTTGTACTGTGTTGTACTGTGTGTTGTACCTGTGTTGTACTGTGTTGTACTGTGTGTTGTACCTGTGTTGTACTGTGTTGTACTGTGTTGTACTGTGTTGTACTGTGTTGTACTGTGCCTGTTTCTGTGCGCTTTACCAATATCTGTGTTTATGTTTATATTTCTTGCATTCAATCACCCACTCACTATGAAGTAAACACATCTTTCTCCTCCTCCTAAAATCCCATTCAGTACTCCAGCATGTCCCTAGGGTAACACTGAGTCAGTACTCCAGCATGTCCCTAGGGTAACACTGAGTCTGTACTCCAACATGTCCCTAGGGTAACACTGAGTCAGTACTCCAACATGTCCCTAGGGTAACACTGAGTCAGTACTCCAGCATGTCCCTAGGGTAACACTGAGTCAGTACTCCAACATGTCCCTAGGGTAACACTGAGTCAGTACTCCAGCATGTCCCTAGGGTAACACTGAGTCAGTACTCCAACATGTCCCTAGGGTAACACTGAGTCAGTACTCCAACATGTCCCTAGGGTAACACTGAGTCAGTACTCCAACATGTCCCTAGGGTAACACTGAGTCAGTACTCCAACATGTCCCTAGGGTAACACTGAGTCTGTACTCCAACATGTCCCTAGGGTAACACTGAGTCAGTACTCCAGCATGTCCCTAGGGTAACACTGAGTCAGTACTCCAGCATGTCCCTAGGGTAACACTGAGTCAGTACTCCAACATGTCCCTAGGGTAACACTGAGTCAGTACTCCAACATGTCCCTAGGGTAACACTGAGTCAGTACTCCAACATGTCCCTAGGGTAACACTGAGTCAGTACTCCAACATGTCCCTAGGGTAACACTGAGTCAGTACTCCAACATGTCCCTAGGGTAACACTGAGTCAGTACTCCAGCATGTCCCTAGGGTAACACTGAGTCAGTACTCCAGCATGTCCCTAGGGTAACACTGAGTCAGTACTCCAGCATGTCCCTAGGGTAACACTGAGTCAGTACTCCAACATGTCCCTAGGGTAACACTGAGTCAGTACTCCAACATGTCCCTAGGGTAACACTGAGTCAGTACTCCAACATGTCCCTAGGGTAACACTGAGTCAGTACTCCAACATGTCCCTAGGGTAACACTGAGTCAGTACTCCAGCATGTCCCTAGGGTAACACTGAGTCAGTACTCCAACATGTCCCTAGGGTAACACTGAGTCAGTACTCCAACATGTCCCTAGGGTAACACTGAGTCAGTACTCCAACATGTCCCTAGGGTAACACTGAGTCAGTACTCCAACATGTCCCTAGGGTAACACTGAGTCAGTACTCCAGCATGTCCCTAGGGTAACACTGAGTCAGTACTCCAACATGTCCCTAGGGTAACACTGAGTCAGTACTCCAACATGTCCCTAGGGTAACACTGAGTCAGTACTCCAACATGTCCCTAGGGTAACACTGAGTCAGTACTCCAACATGTCCCTAGGGTAACACTGAGTCAGTACTCCAACATGTCCCTAGGGTAACACTGAGTCAGTACTCCAACATGTCCCTAGGGTAACACTGAGTCAGTACTCCAACATGTCCCTAGGGTAACACTGAGTCAGTACTCCAACATGTCCCTAGGGTAACACTGAGTCAGTACTCCAACATGTCCCTAGGGTAACACTGAGTCAGTACTCCAACATGTCCCTAGGGTAACACTGAGTCAGTACTCCAACATGTCCCTAGGGTAACACTGAGTCAGTACTCCAACATGTCCCTAGGGTAACACTGAGTCAGTACTCCAACATGTCCCTAGGGTAACACTGAGTCAGTACTCCAGCATGTCCCTAGGGTAACACTGAGTCAGTACTCCAGCATGTCCCTAGGGTAACACTGAGTCAGTACTCCAACATGTCCCTAGGGTAACACTGAGTCACAGTATTACCATTCAATCCCTCCCTGTGACTATTCATTAACACAGGGGTACTGGGGCAACGGGCCAATTAGAATGCCTGAGGGATTTATACCCATGTTGCATTTTGAGTGTTCAGTGGCAAATGACAAATTGCAGCCCCTGTATAGAGCCAGTTCAGTTACGTTGAGTGGACCTGTCTACAGCTGCACATTATGACTGTTACTACTCTCAGTTCTTAGACTGCACTGTTGAACATGGTTTTGAGGCCTTTGAAGTTCACGCTTTTGTCTGGATGAGAAATGCATTGCGAGAGCGAGTGAAAGAGTGTGTATATTTGTGTTTTAAACTCTCTTCCCTCTTCACACACGAGGTGCCCAGGGCGATGGCTGGCCAGACGAGGCTTGCATTCCCACCGACCTGCCGTTCACCCCAAGCGTCTCCACAGTGATCAGTCGCCATGCCAGCCACCTGGCGGCCAGCCCCGAAGAGGAGAGGGAGAGCAACGAGAAAAACGACTGCAAACAACAGCAGAAGAAGAAGAAGAAGAGGAGGCCCCGAGACGAGGTGTGTGACAGGGGCCAACCGGAGGCTCAGGCTGAGAACACACTCCTGTCAGAGGGCCACCACAGGGTCTCCCCCTGCAAGGACAGGGACAGGATGGAGGGGGGCTGGGAGCAGGAAGAGCCAGGGAGACGTGGAGGCAGGGGAAAGAGGGGCAAGAGCAGGAAGAAGCTTCCAGAAGAGTGGGGGTTTACCGCCGAGCTCCCTGAGGGGGTGTTAGACCAACTAGTGCCCCCCATCGCCCAGCCCCTGGAGAACCCCTACTCTAGCATAGGTAACATGGGGCTGATCCCTGCCAGTGAGGACTTCTACCCAGACGAGGGCCTCTTCCCTCCATCTCTCACCCAGGATCTGCTCTCTCTCATGGCCCCCACCTCCCCTCCACCGGCCATGGGCTGTGATCTCCTGCCCACCCTCCCCGTCTCCATGCCCACCAGTCAGGGAGACTTTTCACCCAAAGGCACCTTCCCCATGGCCCCGCATCCTGGAGACCCATTCACCGCCAGCTACCAAGACCTGCTCATGGATACAGAGACCGCCAGCCTGGGCAATAACAAAGAGGCCTTCTCCCCAACTTTTTCCCTAGATTCCCCAGTTCATGAGTCAGGGGTCAAAGTGATGTTTGATCATGAGACCTCAATGCAGGATGTCCATATGAAAGATGCCATGAGTTTTAGCCCCACACACCAACCAGATTGTGGCCTATCACCATTGGAGAAGCCCAGTGAGCTCACAGCGACCGCACCCCCTTTCTCCCCCTCCGACAGCTCCTGGCTCATCCTCGACTCCCACTGCAACAACAACAACGACTCCTTTGAGTTCAGTGACATCACTCCAGGGCGCCCCCTACCTGTGGGCTTGGCCTTCGACACACCCAGCCCAGTCCCCCTCCACTCCCCCAAAACCATACCTGAATTCTACCCCAGCGGGGGCAAAGAGGCCAAATCCCCATCACAGAAGATACCCAAGAAGTCCCGCTCCTCTTCCTCCCCCTCTCTCACCAAAAGCCCCACCTCCCCAGGGTCCGGCCTGAACCCCGCCGCCAAGCCCTTCTTCCCCAGCTTCGCCGACCCCACGGAGCCCCTCACCGTGGTGGTGGCCCCCATGTCTGAAGGTTTGTTGCAGTGGCATGTGCTCTCCACTAGGGGAATTAGAGGAGTCGACCAATACCTTGCATGGGCATGTGGTTCTACGTCTGGGCTGGGACCGAGCCAATAGCCCAGTCTAGACAGCCTGACTGACTAACACACGGGCTTTCCTGAAAAAGATCTGTCCGAGGGGCGTGGTTTGGTTTTTTGGGGAGTTTCCTCTTACCCACAAGGCACTGCTGTGTCTGGGCAGTGCTGGAGTGTTCTCATTAACCCCGTGTGGTCCAGGGTGTGCTACTAACCACCACACACCTCACCACATGCAGTGTCACCAGTTTCACTGGCAATTTCTTTCATCACCAAACCTTTCACTCTCTCTCTCTGTCTTCCTTCCTGCTGCATCCAGGTGTCTCTTTTAACAGTCTAGTGTATTGGAGGTCCATGACTTCTTCATGTCTTCTTCTTCTCTCTATTGAATTAACATTGTTTTCCTCCTTGCTGTCTCTTCTTTAGCTAACATTTCTTCCAGAGAGGAGCCTCTAAACCGTTCTCTGTGGATGTTTTGTCCAATCCACTGCAATGCATGACCGCTCACTAACCAAAACATGTCTGAATGAATATACACTCAAATCGGATCACATGTTGATTGTCATTACCTACTTCTCTCGTTCCATGTCCTGCCGATTTGTGTGTCCCTTCTGCCTCCACAACGGCCGCCACAACAGGTGAGTCAGAAATCTACGTGGTCTTTATGTGCGTAGAATGTGGGAAATAGATTGTGTAAATTTTTTAAAATAGATTGTAGGAAAGTCTTGCGTTGCAATGCACCACAGTGACACAAACTCTGCGAGGCAGGGCTGAAAACAGGTGGCTTGAGGCTGAATCCAAGGATAAATCAATGTGATAAGTCTGTCAGGGGTTGCAGGTGCTGTCGCTGTGACTATGTCCAGGCCGGGCTAGATATATACTATATACAGCAGCAGGTGGGGGACACTAGGACAGGAAATTGGAATACAGAATAGTATTGAGAGAGAGATTGTTTTAGGTACAGATGCTGCTGGAAGTGGTGTTGCAGGGCCAGTAGGAATATATCCCAATGCCCCAGTGGGGACATTGCCCTTTGTAGGGTGCCGTCTTTCGGATGGAACGTTAAACAGGTGTCCTGACTCTCTGTGGTCACTAAAGATCCTATGACACTTATCGCAAGAGTAGGGGTGTTAACCCCGGTGTCCTGGCTAAATTCCCAATCTGGCCCTCATACCATCATGACCACCTAATCATCCCCAGCTTCCAATTGGCTCATTAATCCCCCTTCCTCTCCCCTGTAATTATTCCCCAGGTTGTTGCTGTAAATGAGAATGTGTTCTCAATCAATTTACCTGGTAATTTTCTTTTAAACAAATAATCCAGATGTTGGCTAGCATCCCCTGGGTCTCCCGGGGTGTTCTGTGTGCTCTCTCCGAGGGCTGGGAGGGCTGAGTGAAGGTTAGCCGAACCCCCCCCACAGAGTCGCGTACATAAGCTGCCATATTCAGACCCAGAGAGCTGAGAGGGGTGAGGACTAGTAATGCGTGGGTTGACTCCGCGGTGAGGGAGGGTTTAAGGTCATTCAATATTGTGTGGATGAAGGGGGGAGTGAATAAAGAGAAAACAATACCTTTAAAAAAATCCATCAATGTATCATTCTTGTGCAATTTATATCTATAGGCTACATTGAGGTTGTTCTTTCATTATTTCAGGCTGTCTGGCATTAGTGAGTAAGCCTGAGCTTAGGAGCCTGCTGTAGGCCTACACACGCCAAACAGCCTGTATGCCAATCGCCAAATGTCTTTGGGAATGGGCAGAAAAGTACTACGTCGATCCACAAGTTTATGTTGATCCACAGAGGCAAAAAGGACAATGTGGGAGTTTAATTGAATAAGAGAAAAGCTATGAAATGTAGAGTTGAAGATAAAGAGAAGGGAGGGCCAGAAAAGTCATGTTTGGGAAAGATTTGGTGAAGTGGTAAAAGAGGATTATGTGTGATGATTGTGAGGCGCTATAGAAATTCAACAGTCATAAGACGGGGACTTCAAATAATCCTATGGCACGTCAAGGGAACTGTAGCCTACTGTGCAGATGGGTTAAATGAAATCTGAAATATGGACACTGACTGTAGATCAGTGGTGGGAAAAGTATCCAATTGTCATACTAAAAGTGAAAGTCACACAGTAAAATACTACTTGAGTAAAAGTGTAATACTTAAGTCTAATACTTAAGTGTCAAAAGTAAACGTAATTGCTAAAATATACTTAAGTATCAAAAGTAAAAGTATAAATCATTTCAAATTCCTTATATTAAGCAAACCAGACGGCACCATTTTCTTGTTTTTATTTATGGATAGCCAGGGGCACACTCCAACACTCAGACATAATTTACAAATGAAGCAATTGTGTTTAGCTAGTCTGTCAGATTAGAGGCAGTAGGGATGACCTGGGATGTTCTCTTGATAAGTGCGTCAATTGGACCATTTTCCTGTCCTGCTAAGCATTCAAAATGTTATGAGTACTTTTGTGTGTCAGGGAAAATGTATGGAGGAAAAATACAGAATTTTCTTTAGAAATGTAGTGAAGTAAAAGTTGACAAAAATATAAATAGTAAAGTAAAGTACAGATACCCATAAAAACTACTTAAGTAGTACTTTAAAGTATTTTTTACTTAAGTACTTTACAACACTGCTGTAGGTCTAAAACCTCTCACATAGCCTTAATATTAACTCTTGCAGAATTCTTGCAGTAAAATGATACGCTAAATTTTGACTCGAGGACAGACGTGGATAAATATGATTTATTTCTTTCAGCATCTTGAGAGAATGTGAATGCGCAGTTAGATACCGTCTGTAGAGGTGCTATCTTTATCAGCACCATAAAAGCTGATAGTATTTCAATCACATAAAATATGTAAACAAGCCAAACTTAAATCTTATCAGAAACTGGACATTTTCACAGCTTTCTATTTGCTTATAACGGGTCATACTGATGTCATTCTGACATTTTGCACAGAAAATATTTCCAGTTGTTAGTTTTGCTATTGCATTTTCTCCCAGGTCCCTAAACGTATTTTGCTCCGCGAAAGAAGCAGAGATGACAGAGAAAACTTAACTGATGTCAGCTACATTGAAGCATTCATTCTATCGATTTTAATATGACATTATTCTGGTGAGCAAGGCTTTATTTAGTCTTCTAGGTCAACATATAACAGAAGAGAAGCTGCATGTATCTAATTATAGACAAGTTGACTAACAAATAGCCTACCAACATGTCGGAAATTATAAGCAGAAACATATCTAAATCGTCAAAAAATATTTCCGCCGTCTCTGACTGTAGCCTACAGCGCATTTTCTATATTTGTGGATTAGGGTCGGGTGCAGGCCTCAGATTTTCACTTTATCACATATAGTTGGGCGGTTGCAGATGGGTTATTAGCAATTGCGGGTGGGTGCGGGTGAACAAACAGCTGACCCGCACACCACTAGTAAGTACCCTGTGCGCCCCCTCTAACCCCCCCCTCTACCCCTCCCTCCCAGGCAACTTGCCCAGAATGCACTGCAGTCAGAATAGTATCATACAATAAGGGACAGAACTTTCAGCACTCTTGACTCTCTCTGCAGTTTCACAATATTTCTTCCATGTACATAATGAAGATACCGGAAATGTGTTTAAACACCTCTCCCGTTTACATTTTAGTCATTTAGCAGACGCTCTTATCCAGAGCGACTTACAGATAGTGAATACATTTTTTTTTTATACTGGCCCCCCGTGGGAATCAAACCCACAACCCTGGCGT
The DNA here is from genome assembly GCF_964263955.1 of Coregonus lavaretus. Classification (NCBI taxonomy): domain Eukaryota; kingdom Metazoa; phylum Chordata; class Actinopteri; order Salmoniformes; family Salmonidae; genus Coregonus; species Coregonus lavaretus. Next base: position 3,282,027 of record NC_140021.1, read on the forward strand.
TGCAAACGCCATGCTCTATCAACTGAGCTACATCCCTGCCGGCCATTCCCTCCCCTACCCTGGACGACGCTGTGTTAATTGTGCGCCGCCCATGAGTCTCCCGGTCGCGGCCGGCTGCGACAGAGCCTGGATTCGAACCAGGATCTCTAGTGACACAGTTAGCACTGCGATGCAGTGCCTTAGACCACTGCGCCACTCAGGAGTTCTAGTGCAATTGAGCCAGTAAACGAAAGGTTGCTGGCTCGAATCCCCGAGCTGACAAGGTAAAAATCTGTTGTTCTGCCCCAGAGCAAGGCAGCCCTACGCACGTCTCTGATTCAGAGGTGTTGGGTTAAATGCGGAGGACACATTTCAGTTGAATGCGTTCAGTTGTACAACTGACGAGGGATCCCCTTTACCTATCCATTCATCCGGTGGCGCCGACTGACATCAGACGAAGTACAAGACGCTCACAGGAGCAAGTGGTAAACAAACATTGCAGTCAGTTTTTTATCAGTATTTTACATTTAAGTCATTTAGCAGACGCTCTTATCCAGAGCGACTTACAGGAGCAATTAGGGTTAAGTGCCTTGCTTAAGGGCACATCGACAGATTTTTCACCTAGTCAGCTCGGGGATTAGAACCAGCGACCTTTCGGTTACTGGCACAACGCTCTTACCCACTAAGCTACCTGCCGCCCCGTCATGCCCCTCAAGATACAGCTGCCACATTCACAGCCAATTAGATGCATAACTCACAGCCAACCTTCACCATAAGATGCCTACTTCCCAAACGACACACATGTATTTATTTGTATATTTTGGCCTCAGGGTTCCTCTGTAATGAAGAGTTATGACAGTCGCGACACCTCCGATTCGCTTTGGAGAAATTGTCCGCCGAGTAGCTTGTGAAATATTTATGTTTATGCGGGCGCCACGGTGAGCTGCCGGGTATATAAATAGATCGTTGACATGCGGCGTTAAAGCGAAGGCTCAGCGGGAACCACTGGGATTTAATGAAGAAGCGGACGGGGAGATTTACCGTCACATCACGCATCGTGTCCTATCTGTCGCATCGTCAATGGGCTCGGTGCAGACAGAGATTCATTGTGATGAGACGTGAGCCCGTTATTGACCTGTGGAGATAGATAGGGCAACAATGGAGTGTGTAAACGGACTATTAAACATTTTTTGATAAATGTCCCCAAAATAAAAAGTGCTTTATTTGGTCTGGCACCTTGAATCAGCCATCGCAGCCATCTACAAGGGTAACACAACATGGGGGGATGAAATAACAGACTTTTAAAAGTTGCGTTCTGTTCTTTGAGATGAATAGCTTGATTTGCGTTTGTGTGTTTTTGGGGGCAGACACAGCTGTCTCTGTTGCCCCTCTGTAATTTGTCCTCTTTGTCAGTGTGCCGGGGTGGAGCTGTGTCACTGAGGGTGCTATTTAGGACCTGTAGGAGACAGGGCCGCTGTGTCCCATCCCATCCCTCACCCAGCATGCTATTTCTCTGGGGATGAGCGGTGGGATGAGCCCAACAGCAGTCTGTGTGTGTCATATGTGTGTGTCATCAGTGCATGTCATCTGTGTGTGTCGTCCATAGAAATAAGAATGAATAGAACGGGCTTGGAAGCTCTAACCCTGGCAATTGACTGGTAAACTCATTGGTACACTCGCAATGGCTGCCTGGTATTATGATGCAATAATTTCCATGGTATTTTGGAATGTACTATCAACTGATGCTGAATTGCCATGGGAATGTAGAATGTTCATTGAAATGATGCTAACTGATGTGGCTCATGCGATGGAATGTATTTTTTGTAATGTCAGTTGAATTGACTCAACAAATCACAGTACAGATTGAAGGGTACACTTTCTGTTTTTACTTCCTGGCATGGGTACACTCAAAATGGCTGCCAGTCATGCCATCATTGACTTGAATGGAGAAGCCCTTTCTACTTATTCTTATATCTAGGGCTGGGAGATGTGGCCAAAATATCATATCATGGTATTCTTCAAACTTGATGGTATTTTATGTTTTTGAATAATAAAAGTTCTAAATTTGCTTTATGAGTAATGTGTGATCTTATGGCGGCAACACATACATTCTAAGTTATTTCAATGGGTCTTTCTCCATTCTAATTGTTTTATACTGTTAAATTCAACTTCAACCTAAAATAATTTCCTGCATTTCCTGCAATCATTTGAGATCATTTCCACACTGCCACGTAAGGCTGCACGATATGGCCAAAGGAAAAATAGTCTGGGTAGCCATGATTAGCTGTTCAGGAGTCTTATGGCTTGGAGGTAGAAGCTGTTGTGAAGTCTTTTGGACCTAGACTTGGAACTCCGGTACCGCTTGCCATGCGGTAGCAGGGAGAACAGTCTATGACTAGGGTGGCTGGAGTCTTTGACAATTTTGAGGGCCTTCCTCTGACACCGCCTAGTATAGAGGTCCTGGATGGCAGGAAGCTTGGCCCCAGTGATGTACTGGGCCGTACGCACTACCCTCTGTAGTGCCTTGCGGTTGGAGGCCGAGCAGTTGCCATACCAGGCGGTGATGCAACCAGTCAGGATGTTCTCAATGGTGCAGCTGTATAATTTTTTGAGGATCTGAGGACCTGACCTCCTCCCTATAGGCTGTCTCATCGTTGTCGGTGATCAGGCCTACCACTGTTGTGTCGTCGGCAAACTTAATGATGGTGTTGGAGTCGTGCCTGGCCTTGCAGTCATGGGTGAACAGGGAGTACAGGAGGGGACTGAGCACGCACCCCTGAGGGGCCCCCGTGTTGAGGATCAGTGTGGCAGATGTGTTGTTACCTACCCTTACCACCTGGGGGCGGCCCGTCAGGAAGTCCAGGATCCAGTTGCAGAGGGAGGTGTTTAGTCCCAGGATCCTTAGCTTAGTGATGAGCTTTGAGGGCACTATGGTGTTGAATGCTGAGCTGTAGTCAATGAATAGCATTCTCACGTAGGTGTTCCTCTTGTCCAGGTGGGAAAGGGCCGTGTGGAGTGCAATAGAGATTGCATCATCTGTGGATCTGTTGGGGCGGTATGCAAATTGAAGTGGGTCTAGGGTTTCTGGGATAATGGTGTTGATGTGAGCCATGACCAGCCTTTCAAAGCACTTCATGGCTACAGACAGACGTCAGTGCTACGGGTCGGTAGTCATTTAGGCAGGTTATCTTAGTGTCCTTGGGCACGGGGACTATGGTGGTCTGCTTGAAACATGTTGGTATTACAGACTCAGTCAGGGACATGTTGAAAATGTCAGTGAAGACACTTGCCAGATGGTCAGCACATGCTCGGAGTACACGTCCTGGTAATCCGTCTGGCCCTGCGGCCTTGTGAATGTTGACCTGCTTAAAAGTCTTACTCACATCGGCTACAGAGAGCGTGATCACATAGTCATCCGGAACAGCTGGTGCTCTCATACATGCTTCATACATGCTCGTCTGGAAGTCTTGTGTCACTGGGCAGCTCGCGGCTGTGCTTCCCTTTGTAGTCTGTAATAGTTTTCAAGCCCTGCCACATCCGACGAGCGTCAGAGCCGGTGTAGTACGATTCAATCTTAGTCCTGTATTGACTCTTTGCCTGTTTGATGGTTCGTCGGAGGGCATAGCGGGATTTCTTATCATCGTCTGGGTTAGAGTCCCGCTCCTTGAAAGCGGCAGCTCTACCCTTTAGCTCAGTGCGGATGTTGCCTGTAATCCATGGCTTCTGGTTGGGGTATGTACGTACGGTCACTGTGGGGACGATATCATCGATGCACTTATAGATGAAGCCAGTGACTGATGTGGTGTACTCCTCAATGCTATCTGAAGAATCCTAGAACATGTTCCAGTCTGTGCTAGCAAAACAGTCTTGTAGCTTAGCATCTGCGTCATCTGACCACTTTTTCATTAACCGAGTCACTGGTGCTTCCTGCTTTAGTTTTTGCTTATAAGCAGGAATCAGTAGGATTGAGTTATGGTCAGATTTGCCAAATGGAGGGCGAGGGAGAGCTTTGTATGCGTCTCTGTGTGTGGAGTAAAGGTGGTCTAGAGTTTTTTTTCCTCTGGTTGCACATTTAACATGCTGGTAGAAATGAGGTAGAACGGATTTAAGTTTCCCTGCATTAAAGTCCCCGGCCACTGGGGGCCCTGCCTCTGGATGAGCGTTTTCCTGTTCACTTATGGCCTTATACAGCTCATTCAGTGCAATCTTAATGCCAGCATTGGTTTGTGTTGGTAAATAGACAGCTTTGAAAAATATAGATGAAAACTCTCTTGGTAAATAGTGTGGTCTACAGCTTATCATAAGATACTCTACCTCAGGTGAGCAAAACCTCAAGACTTCCTTAGTATTTGATTATGTGCACCATATTTGATATTGCCAACATATTCATGCTTCACCTATTCCTCTTTGATTTAGAAGATACTGTTGCACAAACAACATGCTGATTTAGGTCTACACCAGCACTGGTATCGGGCTGTATTAGCTAGCTATGTTTGCTCTGACTCAATACATGTATTAGCTAGCTAGCCAGCTAACTAGCGATTAGCATTAGCGGCTAACACGATTTAGCTCAAACTTGCTAAGAAAATACAAAATAGCTGTTTGCAGATGTAACACACACAAACTAATAGTGTAATTCTAGAACGTTTGTGGATTTATATTAAGAAGCAAAGTGGAAACAACATAGTTGTCATCAACATTTCTGCATGTGCTGCATTGTCTCGTGGTCAGGGTTGCCAGGTCCAGCTCAAATTTGTAGACAAATTACCCCTCAAAACCCTCCCATAAGGCCTGTAAACTAGCCCAAAGAATATTTGCGCAGCAAGAGAGGAGTTGCCACAATTATCCAATAAACCCTTTTTCCATAACGCTATTGAGCGAATTAAGAAGGAAAATCAACGTCGTTTTCCAATGCTTTGTCGCCATTATATCAGTTTTAGCGCGTTCATATGTTTTTTGGAAATAGGTGTCTACCTACCTACAACTGGTAAAAAGTTGTCAAGACGTGCGCGTGTGATGCTCTGTCTCCGTGACTCTCACGTGACCCCTCCCACTCTCATTCACTCAGTAACAGCCTGCACACCGCCTGATAGTCAGCAGCAGTAGGTCACAGTGAAATCTACTTATTTTTATTTATTTTTGGTGTATTATTTCTTTCAGATAAATGCCATGGTGGCCGCGGTGCAATTTAGAAGTAGCCCAAAAACCCGCAACTCGCGAGCAATACATTTTCACCTGCGACATCGTTTTCAAAGTAGCCCAGGAAAACCGCAAACATGACAACACGGTTCCTGGTTAAGCAACAACAAATGCGCTCCTTGAGTGACAGGGGGCGGGGCTAGGTCTGGAAAGCGGCATGGAGAGAGAGCTGAGAGGGATGACTGAAGTAGCGTGTAAACTATAAAAATGGACGTTACACACAGCGTATCACATTTAACAAACCATTCAAATACAGTAGAAACCCAAACCGGTCTGTGCATCAATACCGGTATATAGTAAAATGTGGGATACCGCCCAGCCATACTTATTTCTATGTTATCGTCTGTGTACGTGTGTTCTGTGTCTGATGTTTTGCTCACTACGCATATGAGTGGAAAAGTGCTCCGTTAGTTCAGGGCAAAGATTTGCAAGTCCAGAGCAGTCCCCTGTGTGTTGTTATGTGTGTTTAGATGGAGGTAGTCTGGCCTTGTTCCCCCTCATCACCTGTTTGGTAGTCTGACCTTGTTCCCCCTCATCACCTGTTTGGTAGTCTGACCTTGTTCCCCCTCATCACCTGTTTGGTAGTCTGACCTTGTTCCCCCTCATCACCTTTCTGGTAGTCTGACCTTGTTCCCCCTCATCACCTTTCTGGTAGTCTGAGGGGTGAAGAACACAGTAGATCAGAGGGGTGAGGGTGATACGGAATACCCCCAGGACCTAATTGTACATCAAGACACATATCTCTATTCTACATGTTTTCATTACTAACGTTGTGATTCTCAAAAAACATATAGTACTTTATCCTTTTGGTTTGAAATGCCTTAGCTGGTTTTTGATACATAACAAAATGACGATTGTATCTCACTCAACTGGCTTTTGTAGATACAATTTGGTTCATTTGGCTATACTGAAAGTGCAAGGTTTTTCTTTCCAATCACCTATTATAACACTGCTAAGGATGGGTTGATGCCCAATTTTCCACATTTTGTTGTTTCATCCTGAATTTAAAATGTATTCAATTGAGATTTTGTGTCACTGGCCTACATACAATACCCCATAATGTAAATTTACAAATTAATTAAAAATGAAAAGCTGAAATGTCTTGAGTCAATAAGTATTAAATCCCTTTGTTATGGAAAGCCTAAATAAGTTCAGGAGTAAAAATGTGCTTAACAAGTCACATAATAAGTTGCATGGACTCACTCTGTGTGCAATAATAATAGTGTTTTCTCTACCCCACACATATAATTATATGTAAGATCCCTCAGTCGAGCAGTGAATTTCAAACACAGATTCAACATTACATTTACATTTTTAGTCATTTAGCAGACACTCTTCTCCAGAGCGACTTACAGGAGCAATTAGGGTTAAGTGCCTTGCTCAAGGGCACATCGACAGATTTTTCACCTAGTCAGCTCCACAAAGACCAGGGGGCTTTTCCAATGCCTCGCAAAAAAGGGCACCTATTGGTAGATAAAAAAATAAAAAGCAGACATTGAATATCCCTTTGAGCATGGTAAAGTTATTCATTACACTTTGGATGGTGTATCAATACACCCAGTCACTACAAAGATACAAGCGTCCTTCTTAACTCAGTTGCCGGAGAGGAAGGAAACCGCTCAGGGATTTTACAATGAGGCCAATGGTGACTTTAAAACAGTTACACGGTTTAATGGCTGTGATAGGAGAAAACTGAGGATGGATCAACAACATTGTAGTTACTCCACAATACTAACCTAAATGACATAGTGAAAATATTCCAAAACATGCATCCTGTTTGCAATAAGGCACTAAAGTAAAACTCCCAAAAATTTGGCAAATAAATTAACTTTATGTCCTGGATACAAAGTGTTATGTTTGGGGCAAATCCAACACAACACATCACTGAGTACCATATTTTCAAGCATGATGGTGGCTGCATCATGTTATGGGTATGCTTGTCATTGACAAGGACTAGGGACTTTTTTAGGATAAAAGAAATGGAATTGAGCTAAGCACAAGCAAAATCCTAGAGGAAAACCTGGTTCAGTCGTCTTTCCAACAGACACTGGGAGACAAATTCAGCTTTCAGCACGACAATAACCAAGATGACATTGAATATTCCTGAGTGGCCTAATTAGAGTTTTGTCTTAAATCGGCTTGAAAATCTATGGCAAGACTTAAAAATGGCTGTCTAGCAATGCCCAACTGTGATGAGGTGTGAATGACGGAGTCAGGCGCAGGAGGTAAAACACAGAAATCCAGAGTTTATTCAGTGTACATGAATAAAGCGCAGCAAGCGTCAAAACGAAACATCCACCTTGGCTACATACAAGGAAAGAGTAGCTCACAATGAACAATCACTCACAAAGGACAAGGGGGCAGGGGGAACACTTATACACAGACTAATGAGGGAATGAGTACCAGGTGTGTGTGATTGACAAGACAAGACAAGACAAATGGAGTGATGATAAATGGAGCGGTAGTGGCTAGTAAACCGATGACGACGAACGCCAAAACCTGCCCGAGCAAGGAGGAGGGGCAGCCTCGGCTGAATTTGTGACACCAACAACCAACTTGACAGAGCTTGAATAATATTTTTAAGAATAATGGGTAAATGTTGTACAATCCAGGTGTGCAAATCTCTTAGAGACTTACCCAGAAAGATTTACAGCTGTAATCGCTCCTAAAGGTGAGTCTAACATGTATTGACTCAGGGGTGTGAATATTTATGTACATTTTGATATTTTCCGCGACTAGCTGATGTGGTGTGTTGATGAGAGCGAGGCGCTCCGGTGTGGGCTCAGGGCCTGTGGTTATGAACAGGGCTTCTAACACAGCCCCCGTAGAGACAGACAAACCTATCCACAGCAGGGCTGCTCTGCTGTCCACTGGCCCTCAGCAGCATTGCAAAGCACAGAGAGCGGCAGGAACTAAAGGCTTTGATTTCTCTCTTCCTCTGAGAGAGTGTGTGTGTGTGTGTGTGTGTGTTTTTGTCTGTCTGATGTGTTCTTGAGCTCCCCACTGTCTGAAGGGAATTTAGTCTCCACACTCCAACACAGTGTGGCAGACAGTTGTTGCTTTCCGTGAACTAGACAATGATGTGTGAATAATGAAATCCCTGTGGGCTTACATTGGCTATCTACATTTTACATTTTAGTCATTTAGCAGACACTCTTATCCAGAGCGACTTATAGTTAGTGAGAGCATACATTTTTCATACTGGCCCCCCGTGGGAATCGAACCCACAACACTGGCGTTGCAAGTGCCATGCTCTACCAACTGAGCTACAGGAGGGCCTAAGGCTTTAAAAAGCAACATGAAAGTGTTTATGAATTGCAGACTAATAGACACATGGTAGACTTGAATTAATTTGGATTGATGGAATATTGTACAACTGTAAGAAAAATATGAATGTAGTGAAAATGATAGGAAAGGTCAGATTGCTGACAGTTCCAATGGTAGACAGTTCCAGTTACAGTGGGAGACAGTTCCAGTGTTAGACTGTTACAGTTACAGTGGTAGACAGTTACAGTGGTAGACAGTTACAGTGGTAGACAGTTACAGTGGTAGACAGTTACAGTGGTAGACAGTTACAGTGGTAGACAGTTACAGTTACAGTGGTAGACAGTTACAGTTACAGTGGTTTACAGTTACAGTGGTAGACAGTTACAGTGGTAGACAGTTACAGTGGTAGACAGTTACAGTTACAGTGGTAGACAGTTACAGTGGTAGACAGTTACAGTGTTAGACAGTTACAGTTACAGTGGTAGACAGTTACAGTGGTAGACAGTTACTGTTACAGTGGTAGACAGTTACAGTTACAGTGGTAGACAGTTACAGTGGTAGACAGTTACAGTGGTAGACAGTTACAGTTACAGTGGTAGACAGTTACAGTGGTAGACAGTTACAGTTACAGTGGTAGACAGTTACAGTTACAGTGGTTTACAGTTACAGTGGTAGACAGTTACAGTTACAGTGGTAGACAGTTACAGTTACAGTGGTTTACAGTTACAGTGGTAGACAGTTACAGTGGTAGACAGTTACAGTTACAGTGGTAGACAGTTACAGTGGTAGACAGTTACTGTTACAGTGGTAGACAGTTACAGTTACAGTGGTAGACAGTTACAGTGGTAGACAGTTACTGTTACAGTGGTAGACAGTTACAGTTACAGTGGTAGACAGTTACAGTGGTAGACAGTTACAGTTACAGTGGTAGACAGTTACAGTGGTAGACAGTTACAGTGGTAGACAGTTACAGTGGTAGACAGTTACAGTTACAGTGGTAGACAGTTACAGTGGTAGACAGTTACTGTTACAGTGGTAGACAGTTACAGTTACAGTGGTAGACAGTTACAGTGGTAGACAGTTACTGTTACAGTGGTAGACAGTTACAGTTACAGTGGTAGACAGTTACAGTGGTAGACAGTTACAGTTACAGTGGTAGGCAGTTACAGTGGTAGACAGTTACAGTTACAGTGATAGACAGTTACAGTGGTAGACAGTTACAGTTACAGTGGTTTACAGTTACAGTGGTAGACAGTTACAGTGGTAGACAGTTACAGTTACAGTGATAGACAGTTACCGTTACAGTGGTAGACAGTTACCGTTACAGTGGTAGACAGTTACCGTTACAGTGGTAGACAGTTACCGTTACAGTGGTAGACAGTTACAGTGGTAGGCAGTTACAGTGGTAGGCAGTTACAGTGGTAGACAGTTACAGTGGTAGACAGTTACAGTGGTAGACAGTTACAGTGGTAGACAGTTACAGTTACAGTGGTAGGCAGTTACAGTGGTAGACAGTTACAGTGGTAGGCAGTTACAGTGGTAGACAGTTACAGTTACAGTGGTAGACAGTTACAGTTACAGTGGTAGACAGTTACAGTTACAGTGGTAGACAGTTACAGTTACAGTGGTAGACAGTTACAGTGGTAGACAGTTACAGTTACAGTGGTAGGCAGTTACAGTGGTAGACAGTTACAGTGGTAGACAGTTACAGTGGTAGACAGTTACAGTTACAGTGGTAGACAGTTACAGTGGTAGACAGTTACAGTTACAGTGGTAGACAGTTACAGTGGTAGACAGTTACAGTTACAGTGGTAGACAGTTACAGTTACAGTGGTAGGCAGTTACAGTTACAGTGGTAGACAGTTACAGTGGTAGACAGTTACAGTGGTAGACAGTTACAGTGGTAGACAGTTACAGTGGTAGACAGTTACAGTGGTAGACAGTTACAGTGGTTTACAGTTACAGTGGTAGACAGTTACAGTGGTAGACAGTTACAGTTACAGTGGTAGACAGTTACAGTGGTAGACAGTTACAGTGGTAGACAGTTCTAGATGTGCCTTTGGGGAGGGGGGAGGGTCTGGCTAGTTGCCATGGTGACTGAGCAGCAGTTTATGTTGCCATGGGGATGGCGACTGATGCTTATAAAGTAGGCTGAGGCTAAAAGCTCTTTATCAGTGACACTCACACCCAAACACACACACACACACACGCACCAACTCACAGAAACATCTCACTTACTAACTCACAAACAGGCCACAGCACAAATACATGCATGTTTAAATATGTCATTTTTTCACATGCAACCTCATTGGAGGGAAACTGATAACATACACAGAAACAACAAAGCAAAAAGGCGGTCACTGTAGCTATATTACAGCACCAGCCAATCTGTATCAGTCTCTTAATTATACAAAACATGTAAATGAAGCAGCCCTAAGCATGTTTCCATTTCTATAACGGGCTCTGGAATCGGGTGATTTCCAAAACCGGCGTGCAGCTGTCTGCATGGGGAATGAGGACGGGAGCGGTCTGCTGTCAAATAATAATGATAATATAATATCTACCCAGACAGGGCAAAGGAGAGCAGCAGATACGCTATTCCACCCTTCCACTCGCTCCCCTGACACAGACCTGACATGACGGAATCAAAATGTCTACATTGGAGCATCCAAACTTGGGGCTGACACCGTTCGATTTACGGGAGACATTCTAGGATTCATTTTAGATTCCATGAACTGGAACAACCCAACAGTGTGTTACTTTGAGCTGTCCTGGTAGCAGTGTTTTACTTTGAGCTGTCCTGGTAGCAGTGTTTTACTTTGAGCTGTCCTGGGACCAGTGTTTTACTTTAAGCTGTCCTGGTACCAGTGTTTTACTTTGAGCTGTCCTGGTAGTAGTGTTTTACTTTGAGCTGTCCTGGTACCAGTGTTTTACTTTGAGCTGTCCTGGTAGCAGTGTTTTACTTTGAGCTGTCCTGGTAGCAGTGTTTTACTTTGAGCTGTCCTGGTACCAGTGTGTTACTTTGAGCTGTCCTGGTACCAGTGTTTTACTTTGAGCTGTCCTGTTACCAGTGTTTTACTTTGAGCTGTCCTGTTACCAGTGTTTTACTTTGAGCTGTCCTGTTACCAGTGTTTTACTTTGAGCTGTCCTGGTAGCAGTGTTTTACTTTGAGCTGTCCTGGTAGCAGTGTGTTACTTTGAGCTGTCCTGGTAGCAGTGTTTTACTTTGAGCTGTCCTGGTAGCAGTGTTTTACTTTGAGCTGTCCTGGTAGCAGTGTTTTACTTTGAGCTGTCCTGGTAGCAGTGTGTTACTTTGAGCTGTCCTGGTAGCAGTGTTTTACTTTGAGCTGTCCTGGTAGCAGTGTGTTACTTTGAGCTGTCCTTGTAGCAGTGTTTTACTTTGAGCTGTCCTGGTAGCAGTGTTTTACTTTGAGCTGTCCTGGTAGCAGTGTTTTACTTTGAGCTGTCCTGGTAGCAGTGTTTTACTTTGAGCTGTCCTGGTAGCAGTGTTTTACTTTGAGCTGTCCTGGTAGCAGTGTGTTACTTTGAGCTGTCCTGGTAGCAGTGTTTTACTTTGAGCTGTCCTGGTAGCAGTGTGTTACTTTGAGCTGTCCTGGTAGCAGTGTGTTACTTTGAGCTGTCCTGGTAGCAGTGTGTTACTTTGAGCTGTCCTGGTAGCAGTGTTTTACTTTGAGCTGTCCTGGTAGCAGTGTGTTACTTTGAGCTGTCCTTGTAGCAGTGTGTTACTTTGAGCTGTCCTGGTAGCAGTGTTTTACTTTGAGCTGTCCTGGTACCAGTGTTTTACTTTGAGCTGTCCTGGTAGCAGTGTTTTACTTTGAGCTGTCCTGGTAGCAGTGTGTTACTTTGAGCTGTCCTGTTAGCCGTGTTTTACTTTGAGCTGTCCTGGTAGCAGTGTGTTACTTTGAGCTGTCCTGGTACCAGTGTGTTACTTTGAGCTGTCCTGGTACCAGTGTGTTACTTTGAGCTGTCCTGGTACCAGTGTTTTACTTTGAGCTGTCCTGGTAGCAGTGTTTTACTTTGAGCTGTCCTGGTAGCAGTGTTTTACTTTGAGCTGTCCTGGTAGCAGTGTTTTACTTTGAGCTGTCCTGGTAGCAGTGTGTTACTTTGAGCTGTCCTGGTAGCAGTGTTTTACTTTGAGCTGTCCTGGTAGCAGTGTTTTACTTTGAGCTGTCCTGGTAGCAGTGTTTTACTTTGAACTGTCCTGGTAGCAGTGTTTTACTTTGAGCTGTCCTGGTAGCAGTGTTTTACTTTGAGCTGTCCTGGTAGCAGTGTTTTACTTTGAGCTGTCCTGGTAGCAATGTTTTACTTTGAACTGTCCTGGTAGCAGTGTTTTACTTTGAGCTTTCCTGGTAGCAGTGTGTCACTTTGAGCTGTCCTGGTACCAGTGTGTCACTTTGAGCTGTCCTGGTACCAGTGTGTCACTTTGAGCTGTCCTGGTAGCAGTGTTTTACTTTGAGCTGTCCTGGTACCAGTGTTTTACTTTGAGCTGTCCTGGTACCAGTGTTTTACTTTGAGCTGTCCTGGTACCAGTGTTTTACTTTGAGCTGTTCTGGGACAGTTTCTTCTCATTGCAAGAAATTGCTCGTTCTCGACCTGACGTACTGTATTTTAATGTTGAATAGAGCTGAGATAGTGCTGGTTAAAGGAGAAATGAGTGGACTAGCTGCCCTGGTTTTCTTCTTAGTGCAATGTTTCCCAGTGTATACTCCTCCTCTCTCGTCCGCTGTATTTAAATGGCAGTGGTCTTACCATGGTGCTGGATAAAGGAGAGATTATTGAGAAATGTCTCATCACTTTAGGGTTAAAGGTTTGACAACCACATGCTGGCACTAAATGGCACACCAAATTAAATTCCCAATCAATCTCCTCATAAACCTAAGCCTCAAAATGCAGCCATCTACTAAGATTTCATATCAATTGGACAAGTCATGAATACATATATCCACTCTTAATTCTTATCCCCCCAAAAAAATCATCCCACTTGATTTAGCGTCCATATTTATCCAATTAAGGGAATTTGGGGAGCTTGTCGGATGGATCAGGGACCATGTGTGCCCAGAATTGCGGATTGGCCCTAAGACATCACATCCACAATGAATAGAAACGGATGAGGGTTCTGAGCACATCTGCTGCAATAGGACTAAAATGGTGGGGCGGTTTATGGATGTTTCGATTTTACCACAGAAGACAAACAAGATTTAAAAAGATATTTCAAGTTGATAGATGGTGAGATGGATCTCAGGCCGTTTACAACGCTGTGACAGGGGCAGTAATGTTGCTGCAGAACAATTACAACGGCAATGTGTCGATACATAAGGTGGTAGGCAGCTCCTCGTCAGACAATAGCTACACGATAGGTGGGAATAATAAGGTGCATGGTGCATCTTAATGTGTACACCCAGAGCCAAGTATTTCAAATCTAAATACATGGCTCTACGTACACCTATACTGTATGTCAATGTTCAGAAATACACCCTGAGAACAGATTCAAACTTCCCATTGAATACAAGGCAGTAGCTACTGAAGCATCAACTACATAAACCCTTTCGGTATTCATTCATGGTTAAGCAATCAAAGGCACATTGTCAAGTTATTTTGTTATTATAGCAGTCTGTCAGGTAATATGTGTCATCCATGTCTGGAAATGGAGGGGTCTCGAACACAATGTACACAAAGAAAGGCTCCCTCCCTCTGATTTTGAGGCTGGTAAGCTGCTGTTCCGAGGGAGGCGAGGAGTTGATGGTGGAAGTGGAGGACCTGAGGCTTGAACGACACGGCCACAGTATGTGACTTACACATTCCACAGCACCACGTTTTCAGCCTTCTTCCCCCTCTGTCTGGGAGTCAGTGGCGCCCGGGCTGCCTGTGTGCCTGCTCAGCCTAAGACTAAGCTATTTACAGCTGAAATGTTCTGTCTGGAGGCTTGTCTATCAGCCTGTCACAGACATTGCTGGATTAACAGACTTGCATAGGCATTAGCAGCAGAGAGACCGTAGCAGACTGATGACTGTGATTAATTGAAAGATACCATTGACTCGAGCAGTAAGAGAGCAGTGTGCTCCTTATCTCATAGCTCAGCAGATCATAATATTTATTTTTATTTTATTAAGAAGAAATTCTTCTTTACAAGGATGGCCTAATAAACTGAATATTTTAAAATGCCCCCAGTTGATTTTGCCCCCCCCCCCCCTCCCTCTGGCCCTCCCACCTACCTCCCTCTCTCCCTCCCCCTCTCTTCCTCCCCCAATCCCGCCCCCTCCCACCTCTCCCTCCCACCTCTCTCCCTCTCCCTCCCACCTCTCTTCATATCTTCCTCTGGCTCCCTGCGTTGCCGAGACGACTTGGTTGCCGGCGCCGTGGCAAGGATCCTGTTGCCATGGAAATGGGAGGCAGTTGCTTTGGAGACATTGGGAAGAATGGGGCTACCAAGGAAACAATGGGGTGTGACAGCAGGGGGGGAGGGGTGCACTGATTGAGCTAAAAATAAAACAACTAAAGACTCACTTTCTCTCCCCCTTCCCTCTCTCTCCCCCCCACTTGTTTTCTCCTTCCCTTTCTCTGTCTTCTGATCTCTCCCTCCACACCGTTCTTCTCTGTCTTCTGATCTCTCCCTCCACACCGTTCTTCTCTGTCTTCTGATCTCTCCCTCCACACCGTTCTTCTCTGTCTTCTGATCTCTCCCTCCACACTGTTCTTCCCTTTCTCTGTCTTCTGATCTCTCCCTCCACACCGTTCTTCTCTGTCTTCTGATCTCTCCCTCCACACTGTTATTCTCTGTCTTCTGATCTCTCCCTCCACACTGTTCTTCTCTGTCTTCTGATCTCTCCCTCCACACCGTTCTTCTCTGTCTTCTGATCTCTCCCTCCACACTGTTCTTCTCTGTCTTCTGATCTCTCCCTCCACACTGTTCTTCTCTGTCTTCTGATCTCTCCCTCCACACCGTTCTTCTCTGTCTTCTGATCTCTCCCTCCACACCGTTCTTCTTTGTCTTCTGATCTCTCCCTCCACACCGTTCTTCTCTGTCTTCTGATCTCTCCCTCCACACCGTTCTTCTCTGTCTTCTGATCTCTCCCTCCACACCGTTCTTCTCTGTCTTCTGATCTCTCCCTCCACACCGTTCTTCTCTCTCTTCTGATCTCTCCCCCCACACCGTTCTTCTCTTTTCTGTCTCTCAGAGAAGGGAATGCATTAATCCACCCACCCCATTTGAGCACGGACTCCCATGTAGTATCCCATGTAGTGTCTCTCTCGGGCGCTTTTATATTTACAGCTGTAGCCTCTCACCGTTCAAAGAGGCTGTGCCGCTCCTCAGTTGTAAAACTCACATTTTAAGTATTGCACCTCTGTGTATAACAGTCCTTCTGAATAATGTACCAGGGAGTGTTTGCTAGTTTAATGGCTTGACTGATAGGCCTATTTGCATACTCCGTAGGGCACCGGGTTTGATAAAGCCCTTTTTAGTCTCATCAGTTCTCTTAGTTAATGGCCACCTCTCCAACCTCTCTGCAGCATGAACAGTAGTTCACTGGTGAAAGACTACAAGGCTCCGGTGCAAGGATGGACATTTTGGGGATGGAACATTGCAGGATATGTCATTCATTTGATGAATCTGGAAATACCTGATCTATTTTTTATGCTGCCGTTTTCACCCCATAATTACTTCTACGGATAGAGATGGAGCTGAGACCAACATGTGCAGCAGGGGGTGAGATGCGATTTGATTTAACTCGATTACCTTTTCTCCAAATGTCAACTGCTAAATTAAGTTCTGGAATGTTTTTTCTGCTTCTTTTCTCTGTGTTTGTCATTGCTCGTCCGTTAGAAACGGTGCCTCAGTAGCGCAGCGGGATTATGTAAGAGGGCCTTCTTGTTTGCGTGTACGTCCAGCCAGCCAGCCAGCCAGGCTAGGCCAGGCAGAGTGAGGTCATCACTGGAGAGGGGGCGCTCTGTGTCTCTGTCCCTGAGGGGCTCTGGTGTCACTCCATTGGGAGAGAGAGCGGGCTGCGATGTGGCAGGGTCGACATGGCGTGAGTCGGCAGAGTCGACATGGCCCAGATATCCTCATTGCTATTCCACAGTGTCTGCTGAGTATAATATACAATACTCTACTCCACAATACTACACTACACTATACAATACTCTAATCTACTATACTACACTACACTATACAATACTCTACTCCACAATACTACACTACACTATACAATACTCTACTCCACAATACTACACTACACTATACAATACTCTACTCCACAATACTACACTACACTATACAATACTCTACTCCACAATACAACACTACACTACACTACACCACACTACACTACACTATACTATACAATACTCCACAATACTCCACCGCACTATACAATACTCTACTCCACAATACCATACTCCACTATACTATACTCCACTCCACTCCACAATACTACACTACACCATACAATACTCCACTCCACAATACTACAATACACCATACAATACTCTACTCCACAATACTACACTACACTACACGACACGACACGACACTATACAATACTCTACTCTACTACACTACACTACACTATACAATACTCTACTCTACTATACTAATGTATACTGGGCCCTGTGTAGCTCAGTTGGTAGAGCATGGCGCTTGCAACGCCAGGGTTGTGGGTTCGTTTCCCACGGGGGGGCCAGTATGAAAATGTATGCACTCACTAACTGTAAGTCGCTCTGGATAAGAGCATTTGCTAAATGACTAAAATGTAAAAATTTACTGTATCCAAAAACAGTCTTGTTTTTCCACATAGCAAGTATATATACTGAACAAAAATATAAACGCAACATGCAACAATTTCAAAGATTTTACTGAGTTACAATTCATATAAGTAAATCAGTCAATTTAAATAAATAAATTAGGCCGTAATCTATGGATTTCACATGACTGGTCAGGGGCGGAGCCATGTGTGGCCCTGGGAGGGCATAGGCCTACCCACTTGGCAGCAAGGCCCAGCCAATCAGACGATCCTGCAGGTGAAGAAGCCAGATATGGAGGTCCTGGGCTGGCGTGTTATACGTGGTCTGCGGTTGTGAGGCCGGTTGGAAATACTGCCAAATTCTCTAAAACGCCATTGGAGGCAGCTTATGGTAGAAAAATGAACATTAAATTCTCTGGCAACAGTTCTGGTGGACATTCCTGCAGTCAGCATGCCAATTGCACGCTCCCTCAAAACTTGAGACATCTGTGGCATTGTGTTGTGTGACAAAACTGCACATTTTAAAGTGACCTTTTATTGTCCCCAGCACAAGGTGCACCTGTGTAATGATCATGCTGTTTAATCCGTTTCTTGATATGCCACACCTATCAGGTGGATGGATTATCTTGGCAAAGGAGAAAGGCTCACTAACAGGGATGTAAACAAATTTGTGCACAACATTTGAGAGAAATAAGCTTTTTGTGTGTATGGAAAATGTCAGGGATATTTTTAATTCAGCTCATGAAAAATGGGACCAACACTTTACATGTTGCGTTTATATTTTTGTTCAGTGTAGTTTGCTTCATTCACCATACTAGTGCGTAGGTGGCCACTTTGTTTATGGTAGCTACTCGGCTTGTGTTTAGCATCTGAATTGTTTGAGTCCCACTGATCTGATCTGTCTCATTGTGTTCCTGGTCCTGTCTCTCCTGTCAGAGCACCATACTCTGCAGCAGCCTCAACTGGAGCTAATGTACCACGGCCTCATTACTGCTAGGGGACTGGATGACTGGTAAAGCCCTGTGTTTCTGTGTGTTCGTGTGTGTGTTTCTGTGTGTTGGTGTGTTTGTGGAGAGCAGCGAACACACGTTGGTGGGAGGGACTTGTTCCTTGGGTAACCGGGGGCGACGGTCACGATGGCGACAGAGATGCCATCAGGGTCGTCACTTGTGGGCGGCTTAAACCAAAGATGAAGGCTGTACAGAAACAGTCTCTCTCTGTGGACAATCCGTTTTATTTCTTTGCCAAAGCCACAGAAGCTTCACACAATCCAAGGACGGAAATTTGTCAGAGCTTGTTGTCCATCAAATGGTTTTTCCCGCATTGCTAAATGCTGGGCTGAACAGTATAAAAACAAAGAAAGAATTTCGCACGCTCTTCATATGCTCCCAACAACTTTTAATGGGTAACATCAAAGAATGTTCTCTGTCTTGTCCTGTTATGGTTCACATTGGCAGTTAGCCAGTCAGAACTGTCACTTTGGCTGTCACTGTCACTCTGTGGCACGTCTGACCTAACCTTAACCGACTGGTATGTATCAAATATTTCCGGGTATACCAACACATACTGGTATGTATTAAACCAGGAAGTGGACTGTGGTTGTGTACTGTACTCCAGTTTCTCATTTTACCTTTACTAATGCAGCAGAATCTGGGTGAGATTGAACCAGAATGAACCACACACACACACACACCTACACACAGACACATACATTCACAAATCTCTTTCTCTCTCTTTCTCTCTCTCACACACACACACTCTAGACTTTGGCACTGCTCAACAGAGGCCTCTGCCAGGGTACTCTACTGTCTGTCTGGCTCAGAGACACACAGTGTGTGTGTAAGTTTCAAGGCGGGAAACAGAGTGAATGTGTGAAGTGAGGTCGAAAGACAGGGTAAGAGGTCAAATAGAGATAATGTTACCCAGAAATGGATCACTTTGCTGTTCGAGGCTGATATGTGTTGGGAGAGAATGAGAAAACTGGGGGAAAGGTGCCCTAGCTACTATTGCCCTAGCTACTATTTCCCTAGCTACTATTGCCCTAGCTACTATTGCCCTAGCTACTATTTCCCTAGCTACTATTGCCCTAGCTACTATTTCCCTAGCTACTATTGCCCTAGCTACTATTGCCCTAGCTACTATTTCCCTAGCTACTATTGCCCTGGCTACTATTTCCCTAGCTACTATTTCCCTAGCTACTATTTCCCTAGCTACTATTGCCCTAGCTACTATTGCCCTAGCTACTATTTCCCTAGCTACTATTGTCCTAGCTACTATTGCCCTAGCTACTATTTCCCTAGCTACTATTGTCCTAGCTACTATTTCCCTAGCTACTATTGTCCTAGTTACTATTGCCCTAGCTACTATTGCCCTAGGTACTATTTCCCTAGCGACTATTGCCCTAGCGACTATTGCCCTAGCTACTATTGCACCCAGCGACTATTGCCCTAGCGACTATTGCCATAGCGACTATTGCCCTAGCGACTATTGCCCTAGCTACTATTGCCCTAGCTACTATTGCCCTAGCTGCTATTGCCCTAGCTACTATTGCCCTAGCTACTATTGCCCTAGCGACTATTTCCCTAGGGAGATGGGGAGAGGGGGGTAGAAAGGGAGAAGGGAGAGGGGGAGAGGGGGGTAGAAAGGGAGAGGGGGAGAGGGGGGTAGAAAGGGACAGGGGGTAGAAAGAGAGAGGGGGTAGAAAGGGAGGGGAGAGGGGGAGAGGGGGGTAGAAAGGGAGAGGGGGGGTAGAGGGGGTAGAAAGGGAGAGGGGGTAGAAAGGGAGAGGGGGGTAGAAAGGGAGAGGGGGAGAGGGGGGTAGAAAGGGAGAGGGGGAGACGGGTGTAGAAAGGGAGCGGGGGAGAGGAGGGTAGAAAGGGAGAGGGGGGTAGATGGGAGAGGGGGAGAGGGGGTAGAAAGGGAGAGGGGGAGAGGGGGGTAGAAAGGGAGAGGGGGTAGAAAGGGAGAGGGGGGTAGAGAGGGGGAGGGGGGGTAGAAAGGGAGAGGGGGAGACGGGTGTAGAAAGGGAGAGGGGGTAGAAAGGGAGAGGGGGTAGAAAGAGAGAGGGGAGGGGGGTAGAAAGGGAGGGGAAAGGGAGAGGGGGAGAGGGGGGTAGAAAGGGAGAGGGGGGTAGAAAGGGAGAGGAGGAGAGGGGGGTAGAAAGGGAGAGGGGGAGAGGAGGGTAGAAAGGGAGAGGGGGGTAGAAAGGGAGAGGGGGAGAGGGGGTAGAGGGGGAGAGGGGGGTAGAAAGGGAGAGGGGGAGAGGGGGGTAGAAAGGGAGAGGGGGGTAGAAAGGGAGAGGGGGAGAGGAGGGTAGAAAGGGAGAGGGGGGTAGAAAGGGAGAGGGGGTAGAAAGGGAGAGGGGGAGAGGGGGGTAGAAAGGGAGAGGGGGAGAGGGGGGTAGAAAGGGAGAGGGGGAGAGGGGTGTAGAAAGGGAGAGGGGGTAGAAAGAGAGAGGGGGGTAGAGGGGGGTAGAAAGGGAGAGGGGGTAGAAAGAGAGAGGGGAAAGGGAGAGGGGGAGAGGGGGGTAGAAAGGGAGAGGGGGGTAGAAAGGGAGAGGAGGAGAGGGGGGTAGAAAGGGAGAGGGGGAGAGGAGGGTAGAAAGGGAGAGGGGGGTAGAAAGGGAGAGGGGGTAGAAAGGGAGAGGGGGAGAGGGGGGTAGAAAGGGAGAGGGGGAGAGGGGGGTAGAAAGGGAGAGGGGGAGAGGAGGGTAGAAAGGGAGAGGGGGGTAGAAAGGGAGAGGGGGAGAGGGGGTAGAAAGGGAGAGGGGGAGAGGGGGGTAGAAAGGGAGAGGGGGAGAGGGGTGTAGAAAGGGAGAGGGGTGTAGAAAGGGAGAGGGGTGTAGAAAGGGAGAGGGGGTAGAAAGGGAGAGGGGGTAGAAAGAGAGAGGGGGGTAGAGGGGGGTAGAAAGGGAGAGGGGGGCGAGGGGGGTAGAAAGGGAGAGGGGGGTAGAAAGGGAGAGGGGGTAGAGGGGGGTAGAAAGGGAGAGGGGGGTAGAAAGGGAGAGGGGGTAGAAAGGGGGAGGGGGAGAGGGGGGTAGAAAGGGAGAGGGGGCGAGGGGGGTAGAAAGGGAGAGGGGGGTAGAAAGGGAAAGCGTGGAAAGAAAGATAAAAAAAGAGAGGAGGGGGATGTACGCTCCATACGGGGAGGGAGTTGTGAGTCGGCAGCAACCAATGAGCCGCCACACTGTAGTCACATGACCAATAGCCATGCAAAAGGCTGTCAGTGAGGGATAGAGAGAGAGAGAGAGAGGGAGGCGAGGAGGGAGGGAAAGAGAGAGAGAGGAGAGAGAGAGAGGGAAAGGGCAGCACATCCAGTTTACAGTCTCAGTCTCCTCTTCTTCTTGGTGGATTGAGAGCGAAGAAGCACACAGAGAGCGAGGCTCCACCACACACACACACATGCTGGCTCTCATCACTGGCACTATCGCAGCCCAGACAGACCCCACCTGTGCATCCTAACCAGGAGGAACAACAGACCCACAGAGGAAAGGGAACAAAGAGAGGACAAAGAATCGAAGCCTGAGGAAGAAAGAAAGACGAGGGAAAGTATGTCTTCTGTCTCCAACCAGCAGCCTGGCTCTCCGTTTTCGGAGTACAGCGAGCTGTGTAAGGTCCCCTCCATGGCCCCCGACGCAGCCCCCCAGGCCTGGGACTGGCAGCATGGAGACATGGGGCCCCCCAGGAGCTTCGGAGGGGCCACAGGACTCACCGACGAGGACAAGCTGTGCTTCTTTGACCCTCCAGCAGGCGGTGGCATGGATGCGGATCTCAAGGTACACGGCAGGGGGGGCTTTCAGGGGTTAGGTAGTGCCGGGGAGAGCCCAGAAAGCCCAGTGTCTTCCTCCCCCTCCCCGCTGGGCTGTGGGAACAACAGTGTCCTACTGCCCCCCGTACCTGGTTCCCCAGCCAGACACATGGACCTATCCTCACCCTCTAGCTCACTAAAACCAGGCCCAGACAGCACCGGCGCGTGGAACCCCGAGACCCTTCCACCCCAGAATACTGCCGCCCCTAATTACTGTGTCATTGGGGTTGTTAATGACAACTACCTGGAGAGGGAGGACGAGGACAGCGAGTCAGCATTAGGTGGCCGTCAAATGGCTGAGGAAGAGGAGGAGAGCGAGGAGGAAGAGGAGGAGGAGGAAGAGGTGAAACTTGAGCCGTGTTTCATGGGGCGTGCTGAACAGCAGCGGAAGGCCATGCGGCGGGCCATGTCTGAGTGTTCCCACCTCTCAGTACCCTCTAGCCTGGAGCTGCCTGACCATTACCCTGGTGCTGGGCTGGACGAGTTGTCATCGCCCATGGGCGGCCCGCGCCGCTCCCCCCACTCCACCATGAAGCGCTCACTGACGGTTGCAGACGACCAGGCGCCCCCCACCCTGTCCGCTGCAGGCGCCACCCGCTCCGATCTAAGGCAGGACCAGGACCCCACCCTACACCTCTTGCCTTTCCCCACAATGAGAGACTGTGGGGGCACCTCGCCTCTCTCACCTCTAGAGGGCATCGTGGAGGGGATGGGGGCAGACAAGGAGCAGGATGTGCTGCTGCCTGTACCCTTCAGTAGCCAGGCCTTCACCGGGACAGGCACCGGCCTGGGCATGGACACAAACTCGGTCACCGGCTTTGGCGCCAGTAAGGGTAGCAATCTAGGCACCGGCTTTGGAGCGGGTATGGGAACCAACCTTGGTACCGGCTTTGGTGAAAGCATGGGTACCAACCCGTTCACCACATTGGAGGGTAGGTAATGGTGATGCTATCTGGCCTCTACTAGTGCAGCCTGCGGGACACTGCAGATTGCAGATGGCCCGGATTGTGTGTAGAGCCCGACCCGATAAATCGGTTGACCGATTATTATCAGCCGATATTAGCATTTCACATAAATAGTTGTATCGGTCTTTATTCTACCGATAAATCACCGATTATAATATACATAGAATGATAAATACGTCTGCTAATTTACGTTTTTTAATTCAGCCCTTCTTGTTTATTAGTGTGCTTGTAGTGTTTCAGCGCAGACTCTTCTGGATTCTTACCCACTGCCTTAGATAGACACATCTTTAAGTTGTACCTAACAAGGTAAAACTGAACAGGTGTTTTGTATTTGCTTTCGTATTTATAGAGAATATAGTTGCATGTTGGTGGTTATCATGTAAACCAGAAATAAAATGTACTTAAATAATGTTAATTGTAATATTTAGTTAAGAAATCATCATTTAGAGGATCTGTTAATTCTTTGGAGCATAATTTGTGTTCGAAAGGTTTGTTTTTCATTCCACCTTTTAAAGAAACATTCATTAAAAACGAATCGATTAATTAATCATTAAAACTATCGGCACATATATCCGTAATCGGTGACTTTTGCCTCACTAAAATCAGTATCGGACCCAAAAATCCTATATCGGTCGGGCTCTAATTATGTGTAAGGGGGGAGATGTTGCATCACTGTCTGATTCACAACTGAGCTGCTACCACCGGTCTGAGATGCTACCACCGGTCTGAGCTGCTACCACCGGTCTGAGGGGCTACCACCGGTCTGAGGGGCTACCACCGGTCTGAGCTGCTACCACCGGTCTGAGGGGCCAGTCAAGTAGTATGAGGAGAAAGGGGAGGCGGGGAAAGGAGAGGAGGAAAGGAGAGAGGAAGGAAGAGAAGGGAGAGTACAGTCTCAGGGGGGTGGTATAGTAGTAATTCATGACGTAGTACTGTATATACCCAGTGATGCCTTGTGTTTGTTTAGTGTGCAAGTTTATGTGCAGTTAGTGTGTACTTGTCACTGTGATTCAAAGCATTGCTAAGCGTGGTGCATGTTGACGTACTGTAGGCGACTGTCAGCAGACTGTGGGAATGTGGGACTGGGTCATGCTGCCGACGTAGCTCATTACCACAGACCAGAGCCCAAAGCTGCACCAGACGCATGGCCTGTCTCTCTTTCTCTTTCTCTTTCTCTGTCTCTGTCTCTGTCTCTGTTTCTGTTTCTCTCTCTCTCTCTCTCTCTCTCTCTCTCTCTCTCTCTCTCTCTCTCTCTCTCTCTCTCTCTCTCTCTCTCACTCAACGCTTTATCTCTCTCTCTCCACGTTGTCTTACACCACTGTGAACGACACGCTCATTAGTCCCCTTAGAAAAGTGGGGCATAGGCAGAGCCAAGATGGCTGACTGGCCGCGGTCACATCCCATAACTCCTGCCCTTTAGCCGAACGGGGTCACTGGAGATGTAAACCTAGAACCACAACGCTTCTGTTCTTGCACTTGTCACTTTCAATGACCGCCGCTCATTCTCTCTCTACGTGTGTCAGCAATCTGCCTTGTGGACGCTGGAGCATTAAAAGGCCAGCCTCCTTTATTTTTTTGAATCGTACGATATCGGAAAGCTCAGAATGAGAGCGCTTGTCAACTGGCCAGAGGACTGTGTGCAGGTGTGTTACTGTCTGTGAGTGTGCACTGGCTTGACAAGGCCATTCAAAGGCAGTTTGCACGCATACAGTATTCATGTGGCGCATGCACATTCATGAATTCACACACATGCTGGCCGGCTAGCTCTGTTCAGGCATTCACCTTGGCTCCCCAACGGCAGTGTGGGGAATACCGATTAGCAGATTTGCGAGGGAGAGAGCAAAACAAGTGTCTGACCCAGTCGAAGCATCTGCCTAGATATATTTTTACTGCCTCCCTTGGTTCCATCTCTCTCTCTCTCTCTCTCTCTCTCTCTCTCTCTCTCTCTCTCTCTCTCTCTCTCTGTGTCTCTCTCTCTGTGTCTCTCTCTCTCTCTGTGTCTCTCTCTCTGTGTCTCTCTCTCTCTCTCTCTCTCTCTCTCTCTGTGTCTCTCTCTCTCTCTCTCTCTCTCGCTCTCTCTCTCTCTCTCTCTCTCTGTCTCTCTGTCTCTCTCTCTCTCTCTCTCTCTCTCTCTCTCTGTCTCTCTCTCTCTCTCTCTCTCTGTCTCTCTCTCTCTCTCTCTCTCTCTCTCTCTCTCTCTCTCTCTCTCTCTCTCTCTCTCTCTCTCTCTCTCTCCCCCCCCCTGTTTGGAGAGAGATATTAGGAGATGAGGCTGGAGGGGAGACACAGGAACACAAACAAGCTCCAGTCATTTTACATTCTGCTGTCGCTTTGAATTATTCCAGTGTCTTTCTTCATGGTTTGGAGTCATACTGGGATGTTTCCCCCCAGAATGAAGCAGATAATTGTCAGATAGTGTTGCACTCATTATATTCTACTAAACAGAATAATGACTGTGTCTTGTAATGTGTTAGGGAGTGCTCTGTAGTAATGGTGCAAGGCTTTTTTGTGTGGATGTGTTTTTGTACACGCTCCTGTTTTTCTTTTTGGGGTCGTGTGTGTGTGTGTGTGTGTGTGTGTGTGTGTGTGTGCCAGTGTTAATTTCGTCAACAAAAATAGTGACTAAAATATTAGTCACACCTATTTTTCAGCGGCAATTGACGAGACTATAACTGACTAAATAGACCCAGAAAAAAACTATTACTAATGGAAAATGATTTTTCATTTCAGTTGACGAAAACGAGACGAGACTATATTATCTCTGTGACTAAAATCTGACTACTAAGTGGACTGAACAATAATTTTGGGAGAGATTGAGAGCTTTTCAGTGATAAGCACAATTAATATTAGCAGCACAGATGTGCAGCGCAGTTCTGTTCAGCAGTGGGAAGGACGCGCCACACCTGGAACACCCAGCCTAGCCTACATCACCTGGAACACCCAGCCTAGCCTACATCACCTGGAACACCCAGCCTAGCCTACATCACCTGGAACACCCAGCCTAGCCTACATCACCTGGAACACCCAGCCTAGCCTACATCACCTGGAACACCCAGCCTAGCCTACATCAGCTGGAACACCCAGCCTAGCCTACATCACCTGGAACACCCAGCCTAGCCTACATCACCTGGAACACCCAGCCTAGCCTACATCAGCTGGAACACCCAGCCTAGCCTACATCACCTGGAACACCCAGCCTAGCCTACATCAGCTGGAACACCCAGCCTAGCCTACATCACCTGGAACACCCAGCCTAGCCTACATCACCTGGAACACCCAGCCTACATCACCTGGAACACCCAGCCTAGCCTACATCAGCTGGTGAGCTGTGGGGGAGCAAGCGATGAGTGTGGGCAGAAAGGATCCGCCTCCGGCTCCACCTCCGATTATACACATCGCGCAGGCGACTCTGTAGCTAACCAGTCACCACCAGCCTTCTAGTTAGATACCATGTGCCTGGTTAAGAAACACGAGCTGCTTTACGAAATTAAATACAATAGCAGCGTTGAGTTTAATAGTGAAACAACAGTCTAGCTATGTTTTTCTCTCCCTTGAGTAGAAAAGTTTATGAATTTGTAGTGTCGCTCAACCCTCACACTTTCCCCACTGCGTTTCATAGCCAGGTTCTGTAGCCAACATACTAGCCAAGTCTCCCTCTTTTCCTCAGAGAAACGATTCAAAATATATGACCCATAATACTGTTTTTTTTTCTTTCTGTCGTGCATTGGTGGGGCCGCATTTTACATTAATAAAGCGTATCGGACCGGACCATTAACAATTTCTTTAGGCTACACCTTGTTCAGTCATTTTACCTCATTAGCTGACTGTAGCTAACAACCTGGGGGCGCATTCAGCAGGACGCAATGAACGTTCAGATAGAAATATGCTTTGTAGAACAAACATCCCTCTTTAACATGTTGAATAAGGAACAACTTTAGCTCTATTCAGGGGATTTCTATCTGCAACGTTCGAGAACGTTTTTCAACTGAACGTGGCCCTGGTAACATTACCAGTAGCCTATATGCAAACACTGGTAATATTTTTTATTTAACATTTATTTAACTAGGCAAGTCAGTTAAGAACAAATTCTTATTTACAATGACGGCCTACACCGGCCAAACCCGGACGACACTGGGCCAATTGTGCGCTGCCCTGTTGGACTCCCAATCACGGCCGGTTGTGATACAGCCTAGAATCGAACCAGGAGGTCTGTAGTGATGCCTCGAGCACTGAGATGCAGTGCCTTAGACCGCTGCGCCACTAGTATTACCAGTAGTCTATATGTAAACACTGGTAACATTACCAGTAGCCTATACAGTGAGGGGAAAAAAGTATTTGATCCCCTGCTGATTTTGTACGTTTGCCCACTGACAAAGAAAGGATCAGTCTATAATTTTAATGGTAGGTATATTTGAACAGTGAGAGACAGAATGACAACAAAAAAATCCAGGAAAACGCATGTCAAAAATGTTATAAATTGATATGCATTTTAATGAGGGAAATAAGTATTTGACCCCCTCTCAATCAGACAGATTTCTGGCTCCCAGGTGTCTTTTATACAGGTAACGAGCTGAGATTAGGAGCACACTCTTAAAGGGAGTGCTCCTAATCTCCATTTTTTTTGCCAGTATAAAAGACACCTGTCCACAGAAGCAATCAATCAATCAGATTCCAAACTCTCCACCATGGCCAAGATCAAAGAGCTCTCCAAGGATGTCAGGGCCAAGATTGTAGACCTACACAAGGCTGGAATGGGCTACAAGACCATCGCCAAGCAGCTTGGTGAGAAGCTGACAACAGTTGGTGCGATTATTCGCAAATGGAAGAAACACAAAATAACTGTCAATCTCCCTCGGCCTGGGGCTCCATGCAAGATCTCACCTCGTGGAGTTGCAATGATCATGAGAACGGTGAGGAATCAGCCCAGAACTACACGGGAGGATCTTGTCAATGATCTCAAGGCAGCTGGGACCATAGTCACCAAGAAAACAATTGGTAACACACTACGCCGTGAAGGACTGAAATCCTGCAGCGCCCGCAAGGTCCCCCTGCTCAAGAAAGCATATATATACAGGGCCGTCTGAAGTTTGCCAATGAACATCTGAATGATTCAGAGGAGAACTGGGTGAAAGTGTTGTGGTCAGATGAGACCAAAATCGAGCTCTTTGGCATCAACTCAACTCGCCGTGTTTGGAAGAGGAGGAATGCTGCCTATGACCCCAAGAACACCATCCCCACCGTCAAACATGGAGGTGGAAACATTATGCTTTGGGGGTGTTGTTCTGCTAAGGGGACAGGACAACTTCACCGCATCAAAGGGACAATGGACGGGGCCATGTACCGTCAAATCTTGGGTGAGAACCTCCTTCCCTCAGCCAGGGCATTGAAAATGGTTTGTGGATGGGTATTCCAGCATGACAATGACCCAAAACACACAGCCAAGGCAACAAAGGAGTGGCTCAAGAAGAAGCACATTAAGGTCCTGGAGTGGCCTAGCCAGTCTCCAGACCTTAATCCAATAGAAAATCTGTGGAGGGAGCTGAAGGTTCGAGTTGCCAAACGTCAGCCTTGAAATCTTAATGACTTGGAGAAGATCTGCAAAGAGGAGTGGGACAAAATCCCTCCTGAGATGTGTGCAAACTTGGTGGCCAACTACAAGAAATGTCTGACTTCTGTGATTGCCAACAAGGGTTTTGCCACCAAGTACTAAGTCATGTTTTGCAGAGGGGTCAAATACTTATTTCCCTCATTAAAATGCAAATCAATTTATAACATTTTTGACATGTGTTTTTCTGGATTTTTGTTGTTGTTATTCTGTCTGTTCAAATAAACCTACCATTAAAATTATAGACTGATCATGTCTTTGTCAGTGGGCAAACGTACAAAATCAGCAGTGGATCAAATACTTTATTCCCTCACTGTATGTAAACACTGGTAACATTACCAGTAGTCTATATGTAAACACTGGTAACATTACCAGTAGTCTATATGTAAACACTGGTAACATTACCAGTAGTCTATATGTAAACACTGGTAACATTACCAGTAGTCTATATGTAAACACTGGTAACATTACCAGTAGCCTATATGTAAACACTGGTAACATTACCAGTAGTCTATATGTAAACACTGGTAACATTACCAGTAGCCTATATGCAAACACTGGTAACATTACCAGTAGTCTATATGTAAACACTGGTAACATTACCAGTAGCCTATATGTAAACACTGGTAACATTACCAGTAGCCTATATGTAAACACTGATAACATTACCAGTAGCCTATATGTAAACACTGGTAACATTACCAGTAGCCTATATGTAAACACTGGTAACATTACCAGTAGCCTATAAGTAAACACTGGTAACATTACCAGTAGCCTATATGTAAACACTGGTAACATTACCAGTAGCCTATATGTAAACACTGGTAACATTACCAGTAGCCTATATGTAAACACTGGTAACATTACCAGTAGCCTATATGTAAACACTGGTAACATTACCAGTAGCCTATATGTAAACACTGGTAACATTACCAGTAGCCTATATGTAAACACTGGTAACAATACCAGTAGTCTATATGTAAACACTGGTAACATTACCAGTAGTCTATATGTAAACACTGGTAACATTACCAGTAGCCTATATGCAAACACTGGTAACATTACCAGTAGTCTATATGTAAACACTGGTAACATTACCAGTAGCCTATATGTAAACACTGGTAACATTACCAGTAGCCTATATGTAAACACTGGTAACATTACCAGTAGCCTATATGTAAACACTGGTAACATTACCAGTAGCCTATATGTAAACACTGGTAACATTACCAGTAGCCTATATGTAAACACTGGTAACATTACCAGTAGCCTATATGTAATCACTGGTAACATTACCAGTAGTCTATATGTAAACACTGGTAACATTACCAGTAGCCTATATGTAAACACTGGTAACATTACCAGTAGCCTATATGTAAACACTGATAACATTACCAGTAGCCTATATGTAAACACTGGTAACATTACCAGTAGCCTATATGTAAACACTGGTAACATTACCAGTAGCCTATATGTAAACACTGGTAACATTACCAGTAGTCTATATGTAAACACTGGTAACATTACCAGTAGCCTATATGTAAACACTGGTTTACCAGTAGCCTATATGTAAACACTGGTAACATTATCAGTAGCCTATATGTAAACACTGGTAACATTACCTGTAGCCTGTATGCAAACACTACAAGTTTGGCATGCCTGTAACGTAAAAAAATGTGGAAAAAGTGAAGAGGTCTGAATACTTTCCGAATGCACTGTAATATCAACACTTTCCTGACCTCTGTCACATAGTAGATTAGAAAAGTCCTATGCAATGACCTGTCTTGCAGTCAAGGCTGCGGTGCAGTAATTGTGCTGTGTGTGTGTCATATCTATGTAGGGGGAATTAGGAATTTACATGGCCAGATAATTATTATATATACAGTGGGGAGAACAAGTATTTGATACACTGCCGATTTTGCAGGTTTTCCTACTTACAAAGCATGTAGAGGTCTGCAATTTTTATCATAGGTACACTTCAACTGTGAGAGACGGAATCTAAAACAAAAATCCAGAAAATCACATTGTATGATTTTTAAGTAATTCATTTGCATTTTATTGTATGACATAAGTATTTGATCACCTACCAACCAGTTAGAATTCCGGCTCTCACAGACCTGTTAGTTTTTCTTTAAGAAGCCCTCCTGTTCTCCACTCATTACCTGTATTAACTGCACCTGTTTGAACTCGTTGCCTGTATAAAAGACACCTGTCCACACACTCAATCAAACAGACTCCAACCTCTCCACAATGGCCAAGACCAGAGAGCTGTGTAAGGACATCAGGGATACAATTGTAGACCTGCACAAGGCTGGGATGGACTTCAGGTCAATAGGCAAGCAGCTTGGTGAGAAGGCAACAACTGTTGGCGCAATTGTTAGAAAATGGAAGAAGTTCAAGATGACGGTCAATCATCCTCGGTCTGGGGCTCCATGCAAGATCTCACCTCGTGGGGCATCAATGATCATGAGGAAGGTCAGGGATCAGCCCAGAACTACACGGCAGGACCTGGTCAATGACCTGAAGAGAGCTGGGACCACAGTCTCAAAGAAAACCATTAGAAACACACTACGCCATCATGGATTAAAATCCTGCAGCGCACGCAAGGTCCCCCTGCTCAAGCCAGCGCATGTCCAGGCCCGTCTGAAGTTTACCAATGACCATCTGGATGATCCAGAGGAGGAATGGGAGAAGGTCATGTGGTCTGATGAGACAAAAATAGAGCTTTTTGGTCTAAACTCCACTCGCTGTGTTTGGAGGAAGAAGAAGGATGAGTACAACCCCAATAACATCATCCCAACCGTGAAGCATGGAGGTGGAAACATCATTCTTTGGCGATGCTTTTCTGCAAAGGGGACAGGACGACTGCACCGTATTGAGGGGAGGATGGATGGGGCCATGTATCGCGAGATCTTGGCCAACAACCTCCTTCCCTCAGTAAGAGCATTGAAGATGGGTCGTGGCTGGGTCTTCCAGCATGACAATGACCTGAAACACACAGCCAGGGCAACTAAGGAGTGGCTCCGTAAGAAGCATCTCAAGATCCTGGAGTGGCCTAGCCAGTCTCCAGACCTGAACCCAATAGAAAATATTTGGAGGGAGCTGAAAGTCCGTATTGCCCAGCGACAGCCCCGAAACCTGAAGGATCTGGAGAAGGTCTGTATGGAGTGGGCCAAAATCCCTGCTGCAGTGTGTGTGCAAACCTGGTCAAGACCTTCAGGAAACATATGATCTCTGTAATTGCAAACAAAGGTTTCTGTACCAAATATTAAGTTCTGCTTTTCTGATGTATCAAATACTTATGTCATACAATAAAATGCAAATTAATTACTTAAAAATCATACAATGTTATTTTCTGGATTTTTGTATACCTATGATAAAAATTACAGACCTCTACATGCTTTGTAAGTAGGAAAACCTGCAAAATCGGCAGTGTATCAAATACTTGTTCTCCCCACTGTATATATATATATATTCTTATATACAGTACCAGTGAAAAGTTTGGACACACCTACTCATTCAAGGTTTTTTCTTTATTTTTACTATTTTCTACATTGTAGAATAATAGTGAAGACATCAAAACTAT
The DNA here is from genome assembly GCF_964263955.1 of Coregonus lavaretus. NCBI lineage: Eukaryota > Metazoa > Chordata > Actinopteri > Salmoniformes > Salmonidae > Coregonus > Coregonus lavaretus. The sequence goes on from NC_140021.1 coordinate 3,314,192, forward strand.
GAAATAACACATATGGAATCATGTAGTAACCAAAAAAGTGTTAAACAAATCAAAATATATTTTATATTTGAGATTCTTCAAAGTAGCCACCCTTTGCCGTGATGACAGCTTTGTACACACTTGGCATTCTCTCAACCAGCTTCACCTGGAATGCTTTTCCAACAGTCTTGAAGGAGTTCCCACATATGCCGAGCACTTGTTGGCTGCTTTTCCTTCACTCTGCGGTCCAACTCATCCCAAACCATCTCAAATAGGTTGATGTCGGGTGCAGTAATTGTGCTGTGTGTGTGTGTCAGAGAGAGAAATAACTCCAATCCAGAGGGCAGAAGATCAAGTCAGTCAGGGTTCCCCAACTGGCGGCCCGCGAGCTGAATTTGGGCCTCGGGTGGTTTTATTTGGCCCCTCGAGTTTTCTGAGCAAAAAATTATAATTGTTGGACCTAAAAGACTGTAAAAACACCAGCCAATCAGCACCAAGTGATTTTAATTTTGGAAATCTGTTCCAAAGTTTTCCCACGCATAATAGAGAGATATATGTGATCGTATATAAATGTATGCAAGGTTTGAAAGGATTATGTTTTAGTCAAACATTATATCTGTTTGGGCATTGTTGCGATCAATTTGCAGTCTACACATTTTTTTGTAATTATGTTCCGGCCCCCTGACCGCTCAAGAGAAAATAGTCTCGCGGCTGAATCTAGTTGATGATCCCTGCAGTAAGTGTTGCCATGATGAATGTGGATCATCCTTGTGTGTGTATGTCAAGTGCCATGCCAGTATACAGTATATAGTAGGTGATGCCTAAGTCCTTCCAAAAGCTGCCTGTCCAGCCTGACACCATATGGAATTACTTTTGATGAATTGCCTAGGTCTTTCATTTATTTCTGCCTTTTGAAGTTGCCTTGTTGAATACAAGCCTTTGTGGGGATTAGATCCACACTTGAGCCACACACACCAAATGAGCAGCTTAGCATGAACAATAAATTTTCCTTTCTTTGACAGCTGAATGCAATGAAACACCATGGCATCCACTCACACTAAATCACTCCAGACATTCTATGGGATGGACAGCAGCTTCTTTGATGTGTCACTGAGAAGGATCATTCCTTTGGTAGGCTTCCAGGTGAGCTGGAGGTGTAATGACTGTCTTTTAATGAGACTATGTTTGCTTTGAGGATTGATCTGAGGACCCAGAAATAAAACCCTAGAAAATATGTCTGTTGATATTGTTAATAGGTCGTTTTGAGTGTTAGTGTTGTAGCGGGTAGTCGAAGGATCCAAGTTTGGGTTTCCTCATAGTTACCATTGACATTTGCTGGTGACAAGTGAGGTTTCCTCATAGTTACCATTGACATTTGCTGGTGACAAGTGAGGTTTCCTCATAGTTACCATTGACATTTGCTGGTGACAAGTGAGGTTTCCTCATAGTTACCATTGACATTTGCTGGTGACAAGTGAGGTTTCCTCATAGTTACCATTGACATTTGCTGGTGACAAGTGAGGTTTCCTCATAGTTACCATTGACATTTGCTGGTGACAAGTGAGGTTTCCTCATAGTTACCATTGACATTTGCTGGTGACAAGTGAGGTTTCCTCATAGTTACCATTGACATTTGCTGGTGACAAGTGAGGTTTCCTCATCCGATGCAACTGTGGTACTTGAAGAAGCAATCCTGTCATGTTTTTTTTGAATCACCTCGTATAAAAAGAAACTCTTAATTACAAGGGTCAGAAAATGGATTCAATGCTGTTAATAGAGTTTGAGGTGTGTCCGTGCTAATGAAGAGGTGCAAATGACCTGACCCAGCAGATGAGCCTGAGGTGACTCCCACTGTGTTAGCTGGCTAACTGGAACAAGAGATGAGGGTGCCAGACGGCTGTCTGTAAGATTAGGATATATATAATGGCTTCACGGGTGACCGCCGCAATGTCATCGCATCTCCAGATAATGACTTCCCTCACAATGATATCAGCCTCATAGGCCCTATAGAGTGATGGATGATTCTAATCAGATGCTCTATTCATGATTTTATTAATGCCCTTCTACTGAAGGGTTTCAAAATGGCCACCTGTGTACGTTTTTTTAGCCTTGCTGCTCAGTAATGGGGAAGACTGAGACACAAAGCTGGTTGTTGGAGTGTGTTGGCTTCAGCGGCTTTATAGGTCCCAACGCTCTCGCAGTACTCCACATACCACCTTTGTTGGTATTCAGCGGCTAATCCATTGTTACCTGGTGAATATAGCGTGAAAATCCACCGTGCTAAAGCTTGCCACTGGCTTTCTCAGGCTGGGAAGGAGAGAGGGGGAGGGGGGGGGGGGTGAAAGGAGCACATTGGATATCAAATGTCTTCGCTAATTAAGGTATTGAGTTTATGTGTGATTTATGTCCATTAAAGCTCATCGTTGTTTGTGCTGTGGACTATAGAGATGAAGCCTCACCCTTCGTCTTATCGTGGGCGGCAGGTAGCCTAGCAGTTGGAGCGTTGGGCCAGTTACTGAAAGGTTGCTAGTTCAAATCCCCAAGCCGACAATGTGAAAAAAAAAGTCTGTGTCACATTTACAATATAATAACCGCTTGAAGTAGGACAAATATAAGCACCCACCAAGTTATTACTATATTATGTAGTCTGACTGGATTTGGGTCTTAATTATATTAGTCCACCTATTGGTTTCTCTGTTTTGCCTCTGTTCTCCTCCCGTCTTCTGAAGTGTGTGGAGCACCATACAGGGCTCTGTAAGGCGTCTGTGTTAGCAATGGGCTTTTCTGTCTGCTCAACGCTGCACTCCTCCCCCCCCTCCTCCTCCCCCCTCCACCCTCCCTCTACCCTCCCCCCTCCTCCCTCCCTCTACCCTCCCCCCTCCTCCACCCCCCCTCCACGATCCCCCACTTCAGACAGCCCCTTGCTCTCTAATCTCTCATATGGGTGCTTCGACAAAACAATTGGAAATGTATTACCAAAGGGGAATTAGGTCTGCAGTAATTGAAGTAGGGTCAGTGGTAAGTGGACCATCCTGCCTCCTCTCACACAAAGCAGTTGGGGTTTTCTCTGGCTGGTTATGCTGATGTGAGGGAGGTTTTGTTAGTGGAATCGCTAAAACACTGCTAAAGAGCCTTTTCAAAATGTCTCATTTCAGATCTCATAACAGTGTATGTAGCTAATAGACTTCAGTCATGTCATAGCATATCATGTGGTCCTCTGTAGCTCAGCTGGTAGAGCACGGCGCTTGTAACGCTAAGGTAGTGGGTTCGATCCCCGGGACCACCCATACACAAAAAAAAATGTGTGCGCGCATGACTGTAAGTCGCTTTGGATAAAAGCGTCTGCTAAATGGCATATTATATTATTATATTATAGCTTTAACAATCAATCCATGTAATTGACATGTATAATGGCCTGATGTACACAACCACATGAAAGAGCATTTAACTTAGAAACACAAGTGTATCCCTGCCTTTCTGTCACCTACTGGCAGTAACTATTGTTAGTCCTACAGCTAGAGCCTGAGGCATTGTGGGAACATTCGGGAACGTTAGGGTTCAGGGCCTGAGGCGTTGTGGGAACATTCGGGAAAGTTAGGGTTCAGGGCCTGAGGCGTTGTGGGAACATTAGGGAACGTTAGGGTTCAGGGCCTGAGGCGTTGTGGGAACATTAGGGAACGTTAGGGTTCAGGGCCTGAGGCGTTGTGGAAACATTCGGGAACGTTAGGGTTCAGGGCCTGAGGCGTTGTGGGAACATTAGGGAACGTTAGGGTTCAGGGCCTGAGGCGTTGTGGGAACATTAGGGAACGTTAGGGTTCAGGGCCTGAGGCGTTGTGGGAACATTAGGGAACGTTAGTGTTCAGGGCCTGAGGCGTTGTGGGAACATTAGGGAACGTTAGGGTTCAGGGCCTGAGGCGTTGTGGGAACATTAGGGAACGTTAGGGTTCAGGGCCTGAGGCGTTGTGGGAACATTAGGGAACGTTAGGGTTCAGGGCCTGAGGCGTTGTGGGAACGTTAGGCTGCAGAGCTTGTTTCAGCACGTCACAATGCTAATTAGGCTTTCTCTCATGTCTAGTTCTAGGTCTCTGGACTGTCATGTCTCAGTGTGTCCAGCCCAGGGTCTAGTGCAGAACAACAGACAGACCGGCCTGCCTGCCACACGCTCACGGCCATATTTTACTAGAAAACATTTGCAGTGACCAAAGGGTCTTTTAAAAACCACTGCCACTTTTTCCTTACTCAGAACACTTCAAAATACAGTATGGTTTGTAGAATGAAGGTGACACTATGTACTGCACTAGTGCAATATGTAGCCTAAATGAAATGGAAGTAGTTTTGTGTCTTCGTGTGTGCTGTATATGTGTAACTGCATAAGTGTGTGTTGGTGCATGCATACATGTTTTTGGAATTCAATAATTGTATGTGTGCATTTGTCTGTCTGTCTAGAAGTATGTCTCTCTGTCCATGACCATATTGAGAGATGGACCTTGAGAGATGGTCATGGTCATTGGTTGTGGTTTTGCCTCAGCTCTGCTGGTTGGTTTGATTGCCAGGGTCAATGGCCATCTCTAAATCGAGCTGAGCCCACAGGATAATTCCACTCCAGCCTTCCTGTGTGTCCCCACATTTAATTAGCCTGAGCTACTGTTGATTCATCTGATAATTGCATTATCAAAGATGATTCACTTGTTCAAACTTCAGCAGAGGTTGGTCTTTGCATGCCTTTGAGCATGCAATTTTGGGACCCATTTTTATATTTTTGATTGAACCTTTATTTAACTAGGCAAGTCAGTTAAGAACAAATTCTTATTTATAATGATGGCCTACCAAAAGGCAAAAGGCCTCCTGCGGGGACGGGGGCTGGGATTTAAAAAAAATATATAGGACAAAACACACATCACGACAAGAGAGACACCACAACACTACATAAAGAGAGACACCACAACACTACATAAAGAGAGACACCACAACACTACATAAAGAGAGACACCACAACACTACCTAAAGAGAGACACCACAACACTACCTAAAGAGAGACACCACAACACTACATAAAGAGAGACACCACAACACTACATAAAGAGAGACACCACAACACTACCTAAAGAGAGACACCACAACACTACATAAAGAGAGACACCACAACACTACATAAAGAGAGACACCACAACGCTACATAAAGAGAGACACCACAACACTACATAAAGAGAGACACCTCAACACTACATAAAGAGAGACACCACAATACTACCTAAAGAGAGACACCACAACACTAGATAAAGAGAGACACCACAACACTACATAAAGAGAGACACCACAACACTACATAGAGAGACACCACAACACTACATAAAGAGAGACACCACAACACCACATAAAGAGAGACACCACAACACCACATAAAGAGAGACACCACAACACTACATAAAGAGAGACACCACAACACCACATAAAGAGAGACACCACAACACCACATAAAGAGAGACACCACAACACTACATAAAGAGAGACACCACAACACCACATAAAGAGAGACACCACAACACCACATAAAGAGAGACACCACAACACTACATAAAGAGAGATCTAAAACAACAACATAGCATGGCAGCAACACATGACAACACAGCATGGTAGCAACACAACATGGCAGCAACACAACATGGTAGCAGCACAACATGGTAGCAGCACAACATGGTAGCAACACAACATGGTAGCAGCACAACATGGTAGCAGCACAAAACATGGTTCAAACATTAATAGCACAAAGGCAAGAAGGTAGAGACAACAATACATCACGCGAAGCAGCCACAGGTGTCAGTAAGAGTGTCCATGATTGAGTCCTGACTAAAGGATATTGTGTGGTGGTACTTGAGGTCGATCTTTGAGGTCAGCAAGGCATTTGGTTCTTTGTATTGATGATGACTTCATTCACATGATTGGTATGGTTCTAAAATATGGTGTTTGCTCTTTCTCTCTCTCTCTCTCTCTGTCTCTCTCACAGTCAAATCCGAGAAGATGGACAAACCAGAGAAAGAGGAGAATATGGACAACTTTGAGAAGTTGGACCAATTTCAGATGTTAGATAAGCTAGACAAAGTGGAGAAGAAGGATACGACTGCGAAGACTGAGGCGTCAGTGAAGGTGGAGTACACAGAACCACTGGACAAAGGAGAGAAGGTGGATCAAATGGACAAGGCAGAGAAAACAGAAAAGCTGGAGCCAACAGATAAGGCAGAAAAGACAGAAGAAGAAGAAGAAGAAGAAGAAGAAGAAGAAGAAGAAGAAGAAAAACCAGAGATGATGGATAAAATGGACAAGAAGACTGACAAGGTAGAGAAGATGGACAAGTTAGAGAAGACTGACAAGGTAGAGAAGATGGACAAGGTAGAGAAGACTGACAAGGTAGAGAAAATGGACAAGGTAGAGAAGACTGACAAGGTAGAGAAGACTGACAAGGTAGAGAAGACGGACAAGGTAGAGAAGACTGACAGGGTAGAGAAGACTGACAAGGTAGAGAAGACGGACAAGGTAGAGAAGACGGACAAGGTAGAGAAGACGGACAAGGTAGAGAAGACTGACAAGGTAGAGAAGACTGACAAGGTAGAGAAGACTGACAAGGTAGAGAAGACTGACAAGGTAGAGAAGACTGACAAGGTAGAGAAGACTGACAAGGTAGAGAAGACTGACAAGGTAGAGAAGATGGACAAGGTAGAGAAGACGGACAAGGTAGAGAAGACGGACAAGGTAGAGAAGACGGACAAGGTAGAGAAGACGGACAAGGTAGAGAAGACGGACAAGGTAGAGAAGATGGACAAGGTGCAAAAGACAGACAAAGAAGAAAAACCAGAGAAGATGGACAAGGACGAGAAGACTGGAAAGGTAGAGAAGGTGGACAAGGTGGAAAAGCCTGGGAAGACAGAACAGGAAGAAGTGGAGAAGGCACCAGAGAAACAGGAGACGTCGGTGAAGTCGAACACATTTGACCATATGGAAACACAGTCTGACAGGGAGAAGACAGACCATGTTGGAAAGGTAACAGTAACAGCTGAGAAAGAAACAGACAGAGCAGAGAAGCCCACAGACAAGGTGGAGGAAGAGAAGAAGCCAGAGAAAACAGACAAGGTGGTGGTGGAGGAGGAGAAGGAGGAGGAGAAAACAGACAAGGTGGAGGAAGAGAAGAAGCCAGAGAAAACAAACAAGGTGGTGGAGGAGGAGGAGAAGGAGGAGGAGAAAACAGACAAGGTGGAGGAGGAGAAGAAGAAGCCAGAGAAAACAGACAAGGTGGAGGAGCAGAAATCGGAGAAAAAAGAGCTGAAAAGTCCTGAGAGGAAAACGGACAAGATAGCAGAGATAGCTGATAAGGCCAAAAAAACTGCAAGTAAACCTTCGACCAATGGGAGCGGTGCCGCACCAAGCCGGGACCTGCCCAGTCCAGACAAGAAGACCAAGGTAGGCCAGAGTCGAGGTTTAAAGAGGAACATGATCAAATCATACATCATTCATGCTGCTGCTGCTTCTACTTTATTATCCGTACAGTAGTGAGATTGTAGTCCATTGAACTCACTTTCATTTAAGTAATATCAGTCATAACATTATTTTCAGAACAATGAAAATATTTTGTTCCTTGTTTTAGTGCAGATTTTAACTCGACTTCTTCATTGAGTGTTTGTTTTTATCAGGCACACAGTTCCATTTGTTGGTATTCTGTTGATTAAGGCTGCTTCTGTTGCTTTCTCCTGCTGCTGTTATCCTGCTGCTGTTATCCTGCTGCTGATATCCTGCTGCTGTTATCCTGCTGCTGATATAATGCTGCTGTTATCCTGCTGTTGATATCCTGCTGCTGTTATCATGCTGCTGTTATCCTGCTGCTGATATCCTGCTGCTGTTATCATGCTGCTGTTATCCTGCTGCTGTTATCCTGCTGCTGTTATCCTGCTGCTGATATCCTGTGTTTTGTTGTTTTCTTTCTCGCTTTCTTTTGTTCTTTCTGTTTCTCTCCATTTGTCTGGTGTGCCGTCCATCGCGCAGCCTGTCGCCGGGGCAACCAAACCGAGCGCTGCTAAGCCGCGGCCGAGTCCCCCTAAACGCCCCACCCCTTCCACCCCTTCCTCCACCTCAGCCAACCTTGGCAAAAAAACGCCCATGCCCAAGGCCCCCACCCCCACCGCTGGCCACAAGCGGCCCTTGTCCGCAGCCAGCCGCCCCGCGTCCGCAGCCACCACCTCCACCACTGCACCCTGTGAGGTCAAGCCCAAGGTGAGTGCCCCCTGCCCTGCTTTAGGGACAGCCGAAGTCCCCTCCACCTCAGATATCGGCACCTCCATACCCTACCACTGTGTGGTGTCGGTCTGTCTAGGGAAACTACTACCTACTTCTACTCTAGTAGCCTGTCTTTTTATCTCCTATTCA